>NC_090787.1:1885000-2185000 GCF_040054535.1 Antennarius striatus | reverse complement strand
AGCATACGACACATCCTATTCCTCTGGCGATCCTGGAGGAGTGGATTCTGGGTTCAGAGAAGGTCATCTTTAACGTTCTTTCAGGGTGGAAACAGGAACATTAACATAGGCTCCCGACATAAGTCACAAGGTAAAAAAAATGATTATAATAGAATATACAAACACAATTACGTAAACCATAAGGACAATATGTTTGATACACATGTGAAGTTTGGTGACGCCACGCTGCCAACTAGTGGCCTGGCATGCAATCTACATGCACGCATTTGCAGATCCATGTGGATGCAGATTACTTTCAAAACATGTGTTAAATGTAAAGGAATCTGTTTTCTGTTTTCAGCCAATCCAAACCGTCAAACAGATCAAACCACTATCAGGTACGTGTTAGCGACGGGACACAAGAGAAATACAAGTCCAAACAGGAAATGGTTGACCATATAACCCGTCTGCATTAACCGCTGGAGCCTCTGGACTCTACAGAACCAGCTGAGGTCAGCAGACCAAAGCTGATGACGAGGGTTGGTAGTTGAGTTTGTGGGGGACGACTGCATTTCAGTGCTTGACATCAAACTGACTTGAGAAGAACTCGACTCATCCGATGGCGTCACGCCGTCCGGTTGTGTGTTTTCAAACACAGCAGCTGTGTCAGAACAACAACGTGAAGCAGAAGTAAAGGTGAAGGGAGAACACACACCTGCTCCGGGTTGTATTTGGAAAGGACTCCTTCTCCATGGAACTCCTCCAGGACATCCTTCAGTTTCTTTGAGGAGTCTGAGGAGGGGAAAAAAGAATATTACATTTTCTGCAGAGGACTCTATTGGATCTACTAGCTGTGGTCGCACATGGAGACCCACTAACAACAACCGCATCAAACATCACAACAGATTTAGGTTTTTAATTATTACATGAAATCACAAACTCTTTAAAAGCAATCATTTCTATTTCTAATATTATATATGAGAATATATTAAGAGAGAACATTTAAATTCCACACGGGTAAATTCTCAGATTTCATCTCAGACCTTCTTGATGTGAATTAAAATATTATTTAATTTTATTTAAATGCAGGCGATGCTCAAACCCATACTGAAAACCTTGCAAACAAACATAGGAGCCCGATGCATTCCACACAGAGTATTTCTCGTCATATTTCTGAGAAGAAATGGATTAGAAGCTTACTCATGAACTGAATAAACATGCTGCATCTCATTAGCATACGCCCTGATAAATACTCATCTGTTCTAGGAAGTGCTGCATCAGTTGAGCTGAGCCTTCGTCACCATGTTAGTGAGAAGGAAAAGGGGACATGGTGTCTTTCTCACTGTCCTATTCCCCTATTCCCCTACACACACACACACACGGAAAAATAAAGACCTCCTCCTGTGATTGTCTGTCACACAATTACCGGGGACACATGTGCAGATCACCTCATTTAATTCCGCCATTAGCACACACACTTCTAAACGTGCATGCTAAGGCCCTGATTTGACCAATCAGGTCGGCTTCTATAATCAACTGCAGATGACACTTCATTACCGTTAGTGCTCAGCAGCTTTGCAGCCTGTAAAGCGTCCCTATTTCTGTCCTGTATTAGACGTCCGTGATGACAGAAGGAGAAGAGATGGAGGAGAGTAAGGCGAGACGCGTGATTAGCGACGATGCGGTGTGGGAAAGAATAGTCCGACATGAGCGCCGTGTGATCGGTGATCTGCCAGGATGTGAAGAACATCACCTTCATTTGCATTCCACTCAACAGAATAATCCTTTACAGTTTTACTTAATTAGTCTGGCGATGAATTGATCACTTTGATAATCAGTCAACAATTGGCTTCAGTGCGATGATTGAACCATGAATATCTCACACCATTACCACACTAATCATCATACTTATTCTGATTAATAGATGGGATGCAGGTGGATGAAGTAACACCTCAGTAGAGTACAATCACACAAACTGCAGAAATTGAATATGTGAATATCTGCCCTCTCTGCCATTTGCGCACAAGGCACAGCAGCTAAACATCTGAATTATTAAGGATTTACTCTTCCTGACATGTTTTCAGCGTTAGTAGATGCACAGTTCTGTACTGTAAGTTGTATTTCCTGTTTCGCTTTCAAAGCCAAGTTCCTCATGTTGTGTTCTGTGCGTTTAACGTCCTGTATCCTGACATCTCTGTTGTTCCTTTGGTTCCCGTCTCTGTTTTAGTCCATGTCAGTTCTTTTGTTTTCTCCCCCTCCATGTTGACTTATTCACTGCCAGTGTCAGCTTACCCAGTTTTCAGCTTCCCCTTTTCCCTCCATTGAGATGGTCTGATCATTTCCACCTGATTCCTACTGTCTCCGCCCCCCTACGCCACCTGTTTGTCATTGTGTCATCAGTCCTTGTAGTTCAGTTGGTGATGTTTCCACACTGATGTGTCAGAGTGCTATGGATCGCCATGTCCATCATGTCCCCAAATCATTGCAGCTTCAAATTTAAATTGTTTTTAATTAACCAGAAATTCCCATTGAGATTAGAAATCATCCACACAAAGTAAAAAGTAACTCATTTGCTGTGAATTTTCATCTTGTATTTTCACATTGAGTACCCTGGGTTCGAGTTTCACTTCTATTTACCTCCCTGTTTCTTTTACTAAATTTTAGTTATTTATTGAAGCACATTGCCTTGCAAAATGGCTTTTCAATTTATTTTGCTTTCGTTAAATCATTGAATCTCTTCTATCTGCCTGGATCCTCTTTAACTGCTTGAAAATGTGATGTAATAAAGCTAACCAAGCTAAGCTACAGTCAGACTGAGAAGGACCGTTTTAACATTTATATCCTGTTAAGCATAAGTAGATGTATATTTCTTTTTGTGTAGTGATAAAGAGGGAAAATAGTTCCTTTATGAAAATGCCGACAACCTCTCTGTACCCTGACGTCTGGATGAAGACTTTGAGAACCTGCCATATCACCAGGATCTAGTTCCGTGACGATGGAGAGGATGGGCGTCTCTACAGCCTGAATCCCCACAACAGAACACTCCAGACGGGTAAACAGGACTACGACCAAGAGGAGAAATCTATTTTTGGTTTAGAGGTGGACTGTTTATCATCACACAAAGACATCTGAGATTCTGGAACCATAAATGATGACAAAGATTAATCCATCAATGAAACGGTTGTGATCTTTTAATGCACTAATCGTTTCAGTTCTATTTGATTATGGATTATTAATGGCACCAGCCCTGTGGCCTGAGAGAACTTCCTCCTAACTCTGGAGAGAAAAATCTAGTGTCCTTCATTATGTCCTTTATTGATTGGCTAGTAATATGCAAGGCTTCCTGCCTTTCCACTCCTCACTATCAGAACAGATGAGACCTCACCAGCCTGCCGGGGCCCTTGCGCTGCCCATTTGTCATGTTTCCATTATACCCCTATCTGTACTGGAAGCTGGCTCGTAAACCAAATGCCCTACCAGACCATCAGCAGCATGAAGGGATGCTGCCCAACAATATGTTTAAATTTGAACAATAAATATTTAATAGAAACTACAACGGTGATGGTGATTGGTTCAGCCTTGTTCTGTTGGGTTTTTGACCATAAGTTAATGATGGATCTGAGATGGTTCTGTTCATATTTAGAAAATTAACCTACAGTATATACAGCTGGCAGCATGGCTCTCCTTACTCTGGATTGGCAAACCCCAAGGTTCTGTTCCGGGTTTTCACAAAAATATGCTTGCACAGTAGTCGATTCTACCGATATCCTTACATTCTCTGTCTCTTTGATTCTAACCTGACGTCCAAGAAACGCATTAAGACCATCCAAACGTGATCCACCTGAGTAATGTGGCCAGAATTTAGTATTCTTTTGATGTGTCAATCCAAAATCAATCAAATGACTCCAAATGGTAGAAAATACAGCAGCTACACTCCTAACTTCTTCTAAATGGGATTATTATGACCTGACCCCTGAATATGTATCTAAACTTGTGTTCCTGTCATGACCATTAATGACTTGAGGTCATCAGGCAGGAAGCTGCTGACTCTCCCCATGTTCCGCCTGAAAACCAAAGGGAACAGAGTGTTTAGTGTTCCAGCTCTTTGGCTGTGGACAGACGTGTCGCTAAATCAGTATCTTTCAAAAGGCTTTTGAAAAGCTTTTGTTTTATTGCTTTATTTTTATTCCTAACTATTTTGGTTTTGATACTGCACTTGATTCATGTGCTGGTTTTACCTCCACCAATGCTGTTGTTAAAACCTCAATGATCAGAAAAGACTCTCCAGGATAATCTGTTACACATGTGAGTCTCACACACAGATTTAAATAGATTATATTAACCACCTTGACAGGAACTTCCTATGTCGCTTCAATTTGATTCCTAATTGGAACAGATCACATGATGAAGAATCATCATGTACCCATACATCATCCATATTCATCACGACAGGTACAATCCACCAGGAACAGGATGACAGATGCTCTTTTGACTAACAAATGAGGTTGACAACAAGGGAAGCACGAGGCTTGTCCAATAGATTGATGAGTGGCATTTTGAAAAAAGAAAAACACGGGAGGATAATGTGACAGCGTTCATCCTGTCTGGTCGTTTTTGTTCTAATTTAGATTCTAGTTTTGTGCCTGAACCAAAGGGAACATGTGGTGAACAAAGTACACCGATGCTTTAAATTAATCCGCATTTTAGTACGCGTGCAGCTCATTGGAGCCCACTTTTATATACTTGTGCCTGTATGTGTGCTGTTAGAGATGTTGGTCTTGAAATGATGTGCGGTCTAGAGCATTGTGGGGGGGTTTTCTATACTCAGGCAGCATTAAGTCACTGAGCCACTGAACGGTATAAGCCTACTCAATAACGTCAATGCTGCAGTATTTTTCCTGCTATTAACAGGTTCATCACCTGTGTCTAAGGAGGCCAGTTAACACCATGCCTTTCCCTGTGCTGGTTACACCCTAGGGATACTCCGATTGGCCTGACATCCTCTGAATTTTATAGCTTGTAGAGATTTCACTGTATATACCTGGACTGTTTGTAGGTCCTGTTTGGGTACATAGAAAAGTAATAATTCACATGGTGCTGGTATGGAGAATCAAATAGTGAATGAACTCTGCTTTACCTCCTGCATAAATGGCACGGACAGTGGAGAAGAATTCATGGTTTCTGCTGCTAAAAGACTGCTGCAGGTAACACCAATAATATTTTCAATTATGTCATTATTCAGTCATATCAGTTAATAATCCCATCCTTCCTGTCTGATCCTGTAAGTCCACTGGGATAGGCTCCAGGAACCCCCGTGACCCACGAAAGTGGGAGAAGCGGTTAGTAAGAAGAATGAATGAATGAATAAAGAGAACCCCACTGGTTCACAACCTAATAAAAAAAGGTTCTTTCTTCACATTGAAATAGCTTTTAACAGTAATTTAATTGCTGAAGGCTTTTCTGAATGCTCCATATGTCTTATTAGTGATCAGTTATTTGTTGGCCCGCTACAGCATGGACACCTCATCGTTGTGTTGAGCAAACAATGCTTTTGGCCAGTGTCAGCTGTTTTCAAGCACACAAAGAGGCCCACGGAAACTCATCCTCCATGTCATAATCACACACACACACACACCCACACCCACACACACACACAAATGTACTTACATTCGCTGTATTGCTGCAGTTGGGCAAACTCCGCTGGGCTCAGACATACCCAGCTGCCGTCTCCCATGCTGTCTGAAGCCGGGGGCAGCGCGGTGCGTTGGGGTGGGCGTTGGTCCACAAGTGCCGCTGTCGGGATTGATGGCTATCCGTGGGTCAACTTTTGTAATAAGACAGAGCTGAAGAGGTTTTGGGATGTCATCTCCTCCTCGCTGTAACCAAAGTTTAGATATCTGAAGCCCGATGTTTAATTTTGCGACATTTTTTCCAAGTGTTCATGAGATTGGGTTGAGGCGCTCCAAAGACTGAATTATTACGGTAGAGATGTATGGTAACTGTCTAACTGCTAGTTGTCATGACTCAGAGATGGCACTAAAGCTGTGGTCAGCAGGTCTGCTTCAAATAACTCCTTCTTTGACCTGGAGAGAGAGAAAGGAGGTGGGGAAGGGGTGGGGGTGGGGGTCAAACACAACAAGGAGAAAATCAAGTATAAATTCTGGTGGTCATAACCAAAAAAGAGATGCAGCAGAGATGAAGGTGGAGGCTGATGGAGCGTCTGGGGGGGGGGGGGGGCAGGAAGAGCAGCCAGCTTATCTTACAAATCACTACTGATCCTGTTTTTACTGTTAATATATGAAAAGAAAAGCTGCTATTTTGTGGTGGTTGAAAAAAGAAGGTGTCCCATAGAAGCATCAAACCACTACAGTTGACTTCATGAAAGGTCATCGTGTGACAGCATTGATCCATATATATTTAAGATGTCAATTTCCAGCCTCGTAGAGGGTATTGGCAATTAGAGGATAAATGATGTCACGGCTGCTAATGGGTTTCCTATTGACACAAAACAAACATGGGAAACAACAGACAGCAGGAGGCAGAGCTGAAAACTCCTGCACACCTAAAGTGTCTCGAAATAGCTGGTTTCTGTCGAGATGCGTTCAAGAACTGACAGCTATCTCTCTCTCTTCCTTTAATCCACATACGCAAACAATCCATCTACATCGACTAAAAGTAACTTAAATATATTTAAAATGTCAGCATTCTTCATCAGTCTACAAAATCAGCAGCAGTTCAGGAACATAAGGCATCATTTGCATCCTGCAAAGTGTCAAAGGTAAATAATAAGATAAAGAATGTAAGCAGAGAACGTACCAACCAGCTGTACTTTAATTCGCTAAAGCTACACTGGCAAAACGATAACTATCTTCATTATAATGATGAAAGAGATGATTCATTCATCACTTGTAGAAAAACACTTTTAAAAAGTAATGAAATTCATCACCATAATGATATGATCTATTTATTAATGATCTAACAGTAGTTTTATTCACATATTGGCAGAATTACAATTAATTTTGCACACACAAAAAAAGAACTCTAAAAGTTATTGTAGCTGCAACCTTAACGCTCTACCCTCCATTTTCTGTCCCTTTGTTTCGGGTGAAACATGTTTATTACCCCCGTCTCCTCGATCAGCTGATCTCTCCACTACAGTGCAGGTGGCCTGTGCTCATGGTTCCAGTGCTAATGGAACAAATGGGACATGGAGGTACTTGTATGCACTGTTGATGTGTGACAGAGACGGAGTAAGGGGCCTCCCCTCTGTGCAGAGAGGGATTCTGTTTTGCTCGCTGCGTTGCCCGGCAACTATGATGTCATCAGAGTGCACGACAAACAGCAGCATGACAGAGATGGAGAAGAGACTGCGGGCGAGAGATCCCTGCAAACACTATGGTGTGTCCTCAGGCTTTAACCCAAGAAAAATGTTTTATAGACACAACAACAATAAGTTTGATTTAAAAAGTTAAAGTTCAATACTGCTTCGATGTTGTAACTCCATGCCAAATACATGGCTAAAGTTAGCAGCTGCTATCTCAGATTAAACTGAAAAGTCAGCAAAAACAGCTTCATTCATCTTGTTAAATCCCCCCTTCAGTTCAGCGTTTGTCTGAAGAAAGAAAGACGAAGCACTAACTTCTTAGCGGGTGCACCATCAATGGACGAGCTAAGGCATGCTAACGCTGTTAACTCAGAGTACAGGAGTTTAAAATCCTCACTGGGTTGCATCAAACATCCTGCATTCCTTTAACATTGATGGTTTGCATTAATATAACGATGCCACGCTTCCTCTGAGGAGTGCTGAGCAGGACGCTGTGGTCTGGGTCGATCCCTGGCGAAGGAAGAGTGGTAGGAAGCCTGACACAGATACACTCTTTGTCAGTTTTCCTTCGCTGTCTGCGGCAGGAAGCCATAGGTCTGTGTGATCATATGATTAAATGGATGCCAACAGCAGCTTTTCTGTGTCAAACATGAGTCATTTTCAGTACTGTGATAATCTTCATGGCCCATGTACTTGCTAAATATAGCCCTCCTGCTATAACTGGGTCACTAGCTTGGTGAACAACTCTAGAAAACTCAAACTCCAGTTCTGGCTTCGGAAACCCAAGCGATTGTGTTGGTTTGTCTCAGATGAAACTCGAATTTTGCAAATGCTTCTGGGATGGCTCTTCAAATCTGCAAAACAACTATACTTCACCGGAGACCTTTAACCATTCCTGTGAAGTCAATCTGTTTAGAACAGGGAAAACGATTTACACCCCACACGGAAAGCGCTAACATGTTGCTGCCTGACCGCCTGGCGAGCAGCAGAGGCGAGGTGTAAGACGGCGAGCTGAAGGTTGAGTCAACTCAGTGAAGTCGGAAAATTTTCACAGACTTGAGAAGACTTATTGTCTCATGGGGGAAACACACTCTGAGCAGGCTAAGCTCGGGAGCTACAGCGCCAACCCATCGAGGTAGTCCTCAAGGACTTCACACAGCAACGGGAGGGCTTTCGCCGGCATGGCACAAACGGTTCTATCGTTAACGGAACTTTTCTGATGACATGAAATAAAATCTGACACGTAGAATTTTACAGAATAACTATGATGTCCACAATCAGAATGAATTCTTTGTTATGAAAGGGCTAAAAGCCTACAGCAGCTTGCGTTTGAGTCAATCCTTCTGCCGTAGCCATGGCTTTCTGCACATGCATAGCTTTGTGCAAAATAAGGAAACAAGAACACGGGCCAAGGTTTAGATGCTTTCAGCCATTACTTCAGAATTAGCCATTGAAGCACTTGAATTACTTCAATCCCCTGGACCCCATGGCACCATTTCACCGCTCCGTTCAGACTGACGACTATTTGTAATAGCTCATTTGAATCTTTATAGACGTCTATGGTGCTTAAGAAGATACTCACACTACTTCAACAATAAAGAAAGGCTATTATAAGGTGTCATTGGGATTGGATTGAATAATGCTAATGACATTAAACCACTCAAATTGCAGAGGAAAGAGCATAACCTTGTCTCGTTTTCTCTCCTAAGCATCCAAAGGCCCCGAACCTTTACTCTCACATCAGCGTCACGTGTGACATCACTGTCAAGACAGAAATACGACCGGTTTTGTAATAGTCATGTAAGTGGAACCTAACCTTTTAGGAGGTGACCGTCTCTTTTAGCCCTATGATATTGCTCCGGTAGGCAGCCTGCTTTCATTCGCATTATATTAGGATTTTCAGGGAACACGCTCCAAAGTCACATTTGAAAACGATCTTCTATATCTGGAAGAGTCTGAGGCATGTCTGCCTTCCTGCTTGAAAGGGAAACGGCTCAATAAACCGTTCTGTTCTTGTGAAGATTTAAATTATTTGATCAGTGAACCAGATATAAAGGACTTTGTGGTTTTTTTTTCTTCCCTATTTAATTCTAAACTGAAATCAACTTATATTAAGATCTGCATGGGAAAAATTTTCTCCTCAATGTCAGGGCGTATTTCCAATATATTTGCCACTATGTTTTTTTCTGCAGTGTACCCTTAGTGTTCAAGTGCAGAGTTTTATGGAGGCTCCAGCTTTGTAGGATGAATAAAACTGAGTAAATATAAAACTACCGATTCCCTAGAAACAGATCTGAGCTCTCAGTGGAACAAAAATTTGGAATCCCTCCATTGAACCTACAAAACTCGTCAGTAAGATCACTTATCTTTGTTAGTTTCCAACAGAAAATCAGTGTCCTACCATTTAATTACCCGTTGAAATGACTTAAAGGAAAGTCAGAGAGCAAGGTATGAAGTCAGCATGACCAAGACTGAATGAAACTTTATCATCGCTGCCTTCTGAGTGCACCCTTTAGCTCGAGTCACGTCAGCAGGGATGCTTGTTTACAGCGAACTCCCATGAGCCCACGGTATCTAGCACAGGAGTCTACATACTTTGTTGTCAGCGTTAACATTTTCTCGTATCGTTTTAGTGGTAAATGTCAGCTGTAAACAGTCTATTCACGTCGCCAACGAGAGTTTCAGGAACTCAGCTGCAGCAGGATTAAAGCTAGAGAGGCTTACAGCTACAACTACTACAACTAAACCTAACACATCCAGAATCCTTCCTTTTTTTTAGTCTGATCATCAAAGTGGACAGAACAAAGACACAGATCGAGTCAGATCCGTTGGCGACTGTTAGAACCTGAACTGGGCTCTATGCTCACACATAAAAGCAGTGCTGCTCATCACTTGACACATAGACTTGTCTTCACACTTCTTCCTCACCCCCATTATGAGAACTCACTGTTTCCACTTATTTCTTCTTAAAATCGTAATCTCCTCACTAATCTCTAGAGAGTGAGTCACGTCGGCTTACACCTCTGTTTTCACAGCTCGTAGCAGAGGCCAGTATCATTAACGTCACATCCTCCACATCATTCTTATTCATCTTCTGAGGCTGAGCCATAGCGGCCAACAGCAGGTGTGCAGAGTTACGGTTACAGGGGTAAAGGAAATGCACGATGTGGGGTGATCTACTCTGGCCAACAGAAGGGACCTCGTGGATTGATCTGCGATTATCTTTGGCCTCGCTGAGGCTGCGTCGCCATAAATACCAGGAGTATCCATGGAAAGTCTAGGTAACTGGAGGATTGCAAAAGGGGAATGGAAAGGCCATGTCACACAAAACAACTGATTGTATTGTAATTAAAGGACATCGGCGTATTTGAGATGATAGATTTACACATTCCAGAGACTGAATCCAAAACCCAACATCTCTCTCCAGACAGTGGCTTTAGCAGTAGAATACCACAGAATACATTAACATTTTGTCTTACTCTTTAAAATTCTGCCAGCTTCAAATTCTGGACTGGTTCGAGAAATGTTATTGTCGATATGTGAAACCGCGTGTAACTCCTGTAAGATGAGTGGTCCAAAAAACAGATCCCATGAAAGCAGAGGAACGCTTTAATTAGAAGACTTCAGAACATCTAAAACTGCTTCCAGTGGTGAAACCTGTCCTCCACACGTCTGCCAAGGTACTAAAGCAAGACAGGGCTTGAAGGATGAAATTAAAACAATAAAAAAAAAAAGCCCAATCACTGTAATCATCACAAATAAAGTGACCCAGACTTGACACTCCAGAGGAGGCAAGCGACGTCAGATAAACAAGGGCAGCTCCGGAGGCTTGGACTAAATTTGATCATGGACGTTAACATAGAAGAGTTTCCTGCCGGCTCTTGTTGACAACATGCTTTTCTGCCAAAGATCAAGTAAACTCTGGTGTCAGGTATTTACTACAGACAACAGCCAGACGATGGACAAGACGTCTAAATAAATGTCGACTGCCATCGTCTCCACATGCGTCAGAGTTAAACAGTTTAATGGATGAAGGTAAGACTACCAGCTAACCAGGAACACAACACACATCCACAGATTGTTCAGCATTGAACCAGTTCTAGTTCCGGCTGGCTTCTTTCAGCTCAGTGAAAACCAGACGTACACAACAGGGTTTATAAGGTTAATGGCTCCTCGTCTGCTGAGCCGGAGCAGAGTTATCACCTCATCATCGTTTGTGAGTCTTCACGTTCATTGTTTTATTTATTTTTTTGGGGGGGTCTAGGAATAAATGTTGTGTGTCTGTCAGTGAGACGCTACTGATTCAGTTCAGAGATAATAATGACTCAGACGCCCCAGGTCAGCATGAGGACTCAAGATCCACACACCAAACGCTTCTATTTTCCGGTGTTGTCAGAGAGAAGTGTCTTTTATAATATCATTTCATAAATCAGGTGTTACAAAAGAAGGGTGGCATCCTCTATTTGGGTAAAAGGGGTTGAATTTGTGCATCTGTAGAGGTTCTGTTCCACGATATGAGCTGAATTACTGTCTGATGTCACAGGAGTCATCTCTACCTGCCTGCGCCGAGCCACCGGCTGGCCTCTGACACAAACAACGATTCCACAATATAGTTAAGAGCACACTTCATAGCTCCATCCTCTACCCATCCATCCCCCGTCTTTAAAAGTCTCTCCTCCTCTCCCCAACCAGCTCTTCCATTCTTTATTCTCACAGACATGTAGGATTCAGGCAGGAGTGAAACAGAATCGGGTTGATGGGCTGCAGACTTAGTCTGATTCAGAACGCTTTTCAAGGAGGCGACCTCAGATTAGAAGGTGTGACGTTCACGTCATGGAAAGTGTCTGAAAGGTTCAAATGTGAATATAGCACTGAAGTCATGGTTCAAAATAAAAATCTAATCTGTCTTCTCTGGAGATTTAATACAAATATGAAATATAAATGTCCAATATGTCTTATATAGCATCTGATTACGAGAGAGGAACAATGTCCTTCGTTCCTTTGGTAACAAATCTCTATCACAGGTCAACCTACCAGTGGAAATATGTTGGTAGATTTTCATTTCACTACATTTCAAATGTATTGAATGAATTAGTTTTCCCTACAGGAAAAAGTGACCTGACCCCGAGGGGGTGATTCAACACACCTTCCCCGTTTACCAACTGGTCCGACTGGAGCAGGGAATTGATACTGAACCCAATTGTTTTGACTCCAGTCGCTCTCTGAGGTAGAACAAGTCTGACACATTTTGTTTTTAATCCATCTCCACCCCAGCACCCATCACATCCACTTTTGCTCCAACCTCCAGACAGGTCGAAACCAGATGAGCATCTCTGGATCAGACAGGAAGGACATAAATACAAGGAAGGAAAAGTTCCAGCGACGGAAGGTCACGTTTGGACGAAAAATAAAAATAGAGCTGGAAAAAGGAAAAAGGAAGAGAGAGAGAAAGAGACAGAAAAAAGGGAGAGAGAGAGAGAGAGAGAGAGAGAGGAGGAGGAACAGTGAAGGCAGAGCAGATGACAGATTGAAAAAAAAAAAAAAAAGAAGCAGACATGGGAGGAAGAAGAGTCATGACAGAAAGTCTTCTTACCTCCGACCGCTGCTGCTCCAGCTGGAGTCCATGAAACATCCCTGTCGGTGTCAGACCCGGCCACAATCCAGCGGGTCGGAGCCGGACCGGACCGGACTGGTGTCTGGATCCCGGTCAGGAGGCAGCGGCAGCGGCAGCGCAGTCGTCCTGTGCGCCTTCACGCAGCTCGACGGTAGAGGCACTGGAGCCGGGGACTCAGCAACATCCCTCCCATCCACCCTGAATTAATTAAACTCTGTTCTCTCTCTCTCTCTCTCTCTCTCTCTCTCTCTCTCTCTCTCTCTCTCTCTCTCTCTCTCTCTCTCTCTCTCTCTCTCTCTCTCCCTCTCTCTCATGTGCTCATGGTTAGAGCCTCTCTGCATTAGACTTCTCCTCCTTAAACTGAAGCATCCCTTCCTCTCTTCTCTCCATCCATACAGGGGGCTTGAGATTCTGTCTGCAAACCAGCAAACAGGAAATATTTATTCATACCTTCACCTTGTGTTGAATTTTGTTTTTGCTAAATGTCTTGATAAAGTTTTATCACAGTTTAAATTGTAGAAAATAGAATTTATGACACTAACAAAGTCTACTCATGAAGTTAAATGACCATTTAAATGCTGTTTTAAAAAAATATTTGATATTCAATAACTGTTAAATTATAGGTTGGGATTATGCTTTATTCCCAGCCTAAATCATAGTCCCATCTACAATTTAGGTTGGGACGGATACATGATTTTTGTCACTATCTTTCATTTTGCTAAAATAAACGGTCACCATTGTAAATAAAGATCAGTAATGTATTATTTATTTTTGCTCACTTTTTTGCTTCATGTTTTTCTTCTTCATCAATTCTATACACATTTTTGGGGCCTTGCTTGAATTGTTTCCACACTGCCCCCTACTGTTTCTGGTGGTATTGCTCTGTTTACAGCACGCAGCGCTGTTTAGCCTGTTTATTTTAAATGTATTAATATTTAATGTGTTGTGTAACTGAATGGCATCACAATTGAGACTTGTCTTCCCTGAGCTCCCCAGGAACTGATGCAACAAGTTTAAAGTCAATGAGACGAGCGAGTATTTAAAATGGAATTCCACATAGCTTAGACGGGACGTGGCTAGGTCAGAAAACAGACTTTCCATCGCTGAGTAAATATACAAAAGAAGATGATTTTACCAATGGTGGCAGGAAAACACACACTCACGTATACACACACACACACACACACACACACACACACACACACACACACACACACACACACACACACACACACACACAGTCATCCTGTCTAGAGGTGTCAAAGCAACGTGTCGTCCTGCTGTGCCGCCAGCTTTTCCTGCGGTGAAGTCTTTGGAGGGTAAAACCAGTAGCATCCCTCCGATTGTCCTGACTCAGAGTCATAGCTGCTTCAGACACACAAACACACACACACACACACACATGGTGCCTCATTTTAGAGTCCTACGATGTTTCCTGCCACCGTATATTTGAGCTAAAAAGAGGCTGATCTCCAGAGGAACAAGGGAGAATGGGTTTCTTTGGTCCTCCTCTCTCTTTCTCTCTCTCTCTCTCTGCCCTCTCTTCGTTCTCACGTTTCCATCATACTGTCGCCTGAATGTTACACTAAACCTTTTCTCCAAATGGTTTGCCTGCCCCTACTTGTCCATTTGTGATTCCCAGTCAAACAAAGCAGCAGAGAGGGTAGTTTTTCAAATCCTAACCAAAGATGGGGACGACCCTAAGGAACGATCTGGTGGTAGGACTACTGAAAAATCCCACAGGGCCCAAACTAATCTTAAAAGGGAAGCTGGCTCTCCTGCTGCCTCGATTCTCCTTCCTAAGCAGCCCGGAGGAATGCAGCTGTGTGGGAGGAGGAAAACACAATCCGCTCCAAGTTTCTACCACTTCCAAAAGTACGTCTGGCATTCCCTGATAACTTTCAGGCAGAAGTTGGAGGGTTTTGAGGTGGACCGAGGAGGCTGTAAAAGGATGTAAAGGCAAAGGTGACCTGGAAGGGATAAAGGCACATTCTGCCTGCTGAGGCTTAAATGCATCAATGACAGAGAAGAGGGACGTTTTAGCAGCGAAAGCAACCAACCCAGAGTTTCTTTTTTTTTTTTAAATCTTTCAATCTCTAGTGAAAACAAAGCTTTACTCATGTGCTTCGGAGAGTCGACCAAATACTTTTGGAAACATGTCCTGAGATGATTGAAGGAGGAAGACACGGCAGAGGATACTTCATACTTTAGTTCTTTGTTTCGGCCCCTCCATACTTCCTCTAAACATCATCTGTTTCCTCCTGTTTGTGACAGAAACCATTGTTGCTACATCACAACCACACAGGCGCGATCACGCATCTGAGTGGAAACAGTCGACACATGACTCTCCACATGCGTACATCGCTGACCACACATCACCTGCAGCGACAGCAACATATACCGAAATCAATACAGTGATTTGCAAAACAGGAAGTTGGGGGTAGTAAATGATCTGGAGGCAGATGCGGGGGCTTGAAGGGTGGAGAACGTTCAGCTCATTTTGCTTTTTTTTTTTTTTTCCACCCGAGATGTGAATTATTTTTTTAAGAATCGAGGATCACAGGTGAAAAACAAAAGCAGCAACACGAACATTCCCTCCTCTTCGTTTGCACCGACGCCTCCTCCTTTCCAAACAGTTGTGTTTCGCCCCATTTAAAAAAAAAAAAAAAAAAAAAATCACTCTGGTTTTTAAAGTTTGCATTTTCTAGTGAAACAGTCGTCATGGAAACGGCTCCCATGACAGCAGCAGTAAGCAATTTTTTTCCCTTTAATTTTCTTGAACTATTAGATATATTTTTGTTTCAATAGGATTATTTTTTTTGCTGAAAATCCATCTTTAGTGGCTTCTCGTGTTTCCATTTTGTAAATTTAACCAGAAAGTCAATAAAAGTTATGTTTCCCTCCTTTTGCTTTGTGTTTGAGTCATAGCACTCCCGAGACAACATTGCACTGCTTCCTCTAGATATTCTGCAGCAATAGTTTTAAAATCTTTTTTTCCTCTGTGCTCCTTTGTAATGCACAAAGCCTTCAGATACATCACAGTCAGCCAATAATGACATTTACATTTAAGATATCGAGCAGTCTGAACTTCCTCTGTGGGGAACAGGCATTAAGATGAGTGCTCTGATCTCCTCTGTGTACTCAGTACTGTACCCTGCCTGCCTTTGGATACATAAACAAAATCTATTTGATTGAATTCAAAGCCAGTTCAATATTTATTTTATACTGAGAAACAAGTCAGAATGCAAATAAGATGGACATCATCATCAAAGATGCTCCAACGAATCCCTTTTATTTTTCTTGTTTCTAGTTGCGTTTTCCACAGATGTGACCGAAATTAAACACGAGTATAAATAAGAGTGAGTGTTATCTGCATGTAGGTACATATAAAGTAGTTTTTCATGTACAGTCATTAGTTCTGAGACCTCTAATTTTCATCTTCAGTGTTCAGACATGATGTCTGATGTTTAATCATTTGTAAAGGATTTGAGATGTGATTCAAACGAAAACATAACAGACTCAGTAATTTGAGTTTTTCATTATTGATTTGCTTCAAAAACACATGCAGCACAAATCTCCAGCAATGCCCCCCCAAGTCTGCCAAAACGGAGATCTTCAAAGAGAAGATGGACACAAATGAAATGTCTTCATCTCTGCAGAGTTTCTACAGAAGCCCCTCCTACACTATATACAAAATGTACTCAAAGGCTACCAAATGGAGAAACCTGATGGCTTCCAACATACATGGCTTCCAACATACATGGCTTTCAAAACTATCCTGAAACAGATCCAGCATCTGTGTGATCCAGCTTGATCCAGTAAAAAGTGACCTAGAGAAAATCCAGTCCAAAGTGTCCCCATATACATGGAAGTAAACTGAATTCTTCTGGACTATCTCTGGCTAGAACATCTTCATCCGACAGTAAAACTAATGCCAAATAAAAGAGAATCTGTGCAGGTGAAGCAGTGCAGCGATTCTCTTTGCTCATTAGGTCTTAATCTGTTGCACACACTCTTTTGAAATCATCCCAGATGGCCGACTCAAGTGGGTGGATGTGGGAACAGGGATGTAGAGGAGCCTGAGAAGGACGCTGTTATCACGGCTCTCTTTGATCCTACGAGGTAAATCACTCTGATGTCACCGAGACCCTCAACCTTTCACAAGCGGACCGGTAATGAAGCCATGGCACTCAGTCACGACGGATTAAAGACCGAGAGGAAGTAGGATTCAAATAAACAAGTCACGTACGTTAGATTTAATGAAACCGTCTGTTTTATAATGCGAGTTAAACCAAATGAATATTCATTTTATGGACTCAAACAGCTCCATGACAACAAGGGGAGGTCTGTCTGTACATTACCTGTCTGTGGTCAGTCAATAGGTTACGTCACATGCATGAACTTTACTCTACAGCTGTTCAACGTACAAATCTGTGACTTCATTTTGCTGACCTCAGTTTTTAAAGCAAATCATTGAATTATTGAAATGTACACTTCAATTATTTAATCTTTAATTCGAAAGAAAATGCAGAAATTGGGTTTGAAATATTCAGTTGCATTAGACATTCTAGAGGTGCATTCATAAAATAATGAGAGCTAAGAATGAGCTGAGAGGAAGTCAGCGCCTCCTCTGCTCCGACAGCATCCTCATCATCCTCCTCATCCTCACAGGAGGTGTGAAGGCAGGAGGTGTTTGTTCTCTTTTAATGTGAAAATGAGTTGGGATGAGGAGCCAGAGGTTTTTGTAAAGTGGAGCAGAGGTCAGTGAACCCAAAATGTAAATGTCACAAGCAATTTGACATTCAAATCCATCCTGCAGCATCTGTCCGGCCTCCGATTCGCCTGCGCTTCACAGACAACCACAAATCACGTAAAGATGCACACAAGAGAAAGAGTGATGCATAAAATTATATTAAATCAAAGTGTCCAGCTCCAACTGTTCCTTTTAGATTTGCAGTAACTATCAGCTGTTCCAGCGGCATCACTGCTTCCCCAGTCTGGTCCAGATAACAAAATCTAGCGGATCAGAGTCAAACCGGGAGCCTTCTTTGGATCTAAATAAATAAAAAAAACATTTGATCCAACTCAACTCTTCACAACTGTTTTTACGTTTCGATATATCTTCTGCTTTTTAGTTAAAAGAACATCCATCAGGAGCTCACCGACTCGCCATCGATTGGCATCAGATATGACTGCCGGTCTTCGCCACAAACACCAGTCATTTTTCTGAGTAACATCAGCAGGAGATGATTTACGTGGGTGTATTGGAAATAAATGATCAATTATAAATGTAGTACAGACATCAGCTTCTGAGTTAAGAGCTGAATTCACTGGAGTACAGCCAGAGAAATATTTTCGAGACTGCCTCTTCAGAGACAGAGGTACAAAATCAATTCTGAGTGCTCCATAACAAATCTAAATTTACATCAATTTTAAGAATTTACTCAAATGTTCTACAAGTCATCCATTCATGTATTTTCTCCCAGTGTTCCCAGCTGCCATCGCAACCATTAATGTGGTTCGTGAGGCGCCATACATCATCTTGTAATGATTACAATGAGACCGATGTCTGCTCAGATGTTAGTGAGAGTTCCTCGTGAAGTGCACAAGCAGAGCAGTGAGTGGAAAAGCAGAAGGACGAATTGGCAATTAGTGAATTAGTGAATCCCAACAGAAAGGTCATCCAATTAGTTTGAACCATAAGCCTTCTGTGAACATCATGGATAATTTTCTTTGGTTTCCGCTGCTGGTCATAGATTTATTCCAGCTGCTGGGAATTAAAACGCACTCATGCACTGCTGTCCATCCACCAAAGGCTGCTCTTCTAGTGGGATTAGCATGCTTTAGTGTCACTGTGGAAGTCGACCAACTACAGAAAGGAATGCAACCCTTACACGGGCACTGGAAAAGAAATTAACTTGGGCCTTTTTATTATTTACAGTAGTTTTTATTTGGTGGAGACAGACAACAGTAAACCTTGAAGGGGCTTCAGTAGGGCTGAAAGTGTTTCCCAGAGGATCCAAAGTAATTCAAATAATGCTGAGTTCACACTATAAGAGTTTTGGGCTGATTCACTCTTTTTTGGTATGTCCTCCTGACAATGGGGAGATAAATCTGGGCTGTATCGACTTTTGGCCCAGATTAACGGGGAACAGGAGGCGTGTATTAATCGATTCTTTGGTTCGCCGACTCTTAGTTGCAGCACAGATTGAAATTGAACATATTTGGTTTGAATGGTTGCGATGGGCTGGGACAGGAAGGATGGATGGACATGCAACCACAGGGATGAGGTAACAGGTGCATCTGTAGGGGCATAAATGACCCTCCATTGATGTTCTATGATCAGCTTTCCTTTTCAGGTTTGGGGCTAGAACAGATCCCAATGAACACTTTGTGACATGCAAAGTGTTCATTGGAGACATCCAACATCCAACCTCACATGAACACCTGTGGGCAGGTTAGATCAGCCAGTGTGGTTGTTTCTGGATCCCAGCCGTGAATCTCTGTCTGGAGGAAGGATAAAAACAGGAAATGTTTGCTTCGGTCTGTCAGCTGAAGTGAAGGGTAAGTGAATACTTTCTGGTCTGAAGCATAATGTGTTGTAAGTGCTTCAGTAGAGGAGCTTGTTCATGCCGTTCGATTAATCATGCAGCAATTGTGTTACCGTGACCAACGCCTTTGGCTGCTGAAATTCAAGCGTGTGTTTCTTGAGTGCTGGTTGGTTACTCACATGCAACCACAGTCTTATCAGCCATCGCTGACACTCAATTGTTGACTGTTTGTGATTCAACATGGATCGTCATCCCCAAGTTCTGTCCTGCTGGAGAGAGAGCGGAGAGGAGGCGTTACTGCCTGCCATTATTTCAGATTTGATTCGTGAAGAGTCTCCTCACATCTCGTCTGGGAGGATTTGCTGGTGTCCAATTTCAATCTAAAAAACAATCCATCATCTATTGATGCATCTAAGGAAACACCAACCAGCCAACAGTGGCAAAACACATTTGTGTCTACCATATGATGTGTTGTTTGGCTATATTTAATCATAACTGATGATGAAATATATGTTGCAGCCATCTGGCTCTACCATTACAACCTATTGGATGCCTGTCTGAAGCTGAGGACTACAGATGTATCGTCCACAGACTGAACACAGCAAAAGTCTGTCTCGGTAAGCCTTTTGGTAGCAATAAACTTGGAAGGCCAATCACAATCAAAACGGGTCTTTACTCTTTGTATAAAGAGTTTCACTCAAGTTCAAGGAAAAATACAAAGGAATGTCCTTCTTGGAGTTGTTTTGGTCAGTCTTAGAGATTGCCCATCAAGAGGGACCTTGAAGTAGAGGCGCTGCTCCTTTGTGTTAATGTTCCTGGGCACTTTTGAGGATTTTGAGACTGCAACTGAAAGTTGCCATGGGAATAAATAAAGGAACACAATTGGTAGGGTATCCCGTTTTTAATTATCTACTACTGTTTCATTTGTCATCAATCTTAAAACTAAAATAATCTCACATGAACAGCCAATAAAGCTGGGAGAGAATTCGGAGCCATTATGAACAAAAAAATTTGGTTCCTGTCATCGGCTTCCTTAACTGAATTAGACGTGCCGTCGCTGCTGCCTACACACCGTAGGAATGGGAAGACTTGTCGGCGGCTGCCAAATCTTCTTCCGGGGTTGCTGTGTCTCAGCAGTTTTTAATTAAAATGATGCATTTGTGGCACCTATCCCTGCTGCCGAGGAGAGAAAAGAGGATAAATTACTGTATCATCCCCGCTGGCTAAACTCTCCCATTTCACAGGATTTCATTAGGGCTGATAAAACATATGGAGGCTTGTTTACTGTCGGAGGCAAGCTAATTTAAAAGATGAAAAGTTCTAAACCTAGCTGAGGAATTTTTTGAATGTTAGGAGGGATTTAAATGAACTGAAAACTGATGGATCATTCCAGCCTGACTGAAAGTTGATATTTCAACAGTGTCCGTTGTCATATTAAATTATGATGTGGCATGCAACGTCTTCAGACAGGAAGTGGGATTATTTACTGGTGTCCATAATGTACATTAAGAGATATGAATGATACTGAAGTATGTAGGATCCGTAGCATCCATTAAGACCCACTGGCTGTGTTGTGTTACGTCGAAAACCTTTGTGGTCCAGATCGGGGTCTCTAATTGGTGACCCTTGCTTTATGGACTGCTACCTCAGTCAGAAGTAGACCTTATGATTTGCACGATGTGTAAATAGAGAAATGTGCAATTCAGTTGCACATTGACGATTTGAGATTGAGATACATGTTTTTGTATCAAGACTCCAAAGACCTCCGGGGGGAGGGATCTGGTCTTTATGTAAAACTAGTAGCTCCTGGTCGGGTGTCGGAATGAGACCGTCTCTGAAGCGCTGAGCATCTCTATCAGGGCTTCATTCACACTTTGTCTTTACTGAATCCAGCGAGAATGAACCCGTCTGAGGAGCTGAATGCTGACACTCCCCTCATGAATCCTCCTGTTGGATGTTACATAAACACTCTGGGCTCCTCTTGGGTTTGTCCGACTCATTTTCTCAGACTGAGTGCACCACCGCGGCCAGTAAATCAATTTCATATACGTTCAGAGGTGAAGAGCACACCAGATGTATCTTGGAGACACGGCGACACGAAGCACACCCCGTCTGCTCCGACCTTTCAGCTCTGTTGACGTGGGACATCCTTGGGAGCACTCAAATTGAAATATTGATGTTCATAAAATGGACAAGAAAGAAAAAAGACAGACTCACCTTCACGGAGAAGCTGTAACCTCATTTTATGCACTGGTTTGTTCTCTACGGGTGGATTTAGAAACCCTTGTGTTTAACCCACAACACCCGAAATTCCCCATGGACTTGAGTGTCCGGAAGCACCATCAGTTATTTGAAGCCGTGTTTCCGCCCGTAAAGCTGTGGCTAGTCTAGATTAGTGCTGAGCAGGCAGCGCTAAAGCTTTCTGCACAAGTCAGACGCGGGAACAATAAGCCTGGTAGGAGACTGAGCAATGAGGCAGGAGTTGGTCTGAACCTCAATGAAACCAGAGGATGGCTGCAGATCAGCAGGAATCACATGTAACGTATATAAAGGTAAACACATATACGTGTAATGTATATGTCTATAAAGGTAAACGTATATATCATGCAGAGATCCAGTCTCAGGGCATTCAGATTGGTTTGGACAGCTCACACCAAAATTGAATCATTATAAACGTCTATGTGGGACTGACTTCAACAAACATGAAATCAAGCATCACTGAAGACAGAGCTGATGGGCTTAATAGGATGTTTCTTTTTTTTCCCTACCTGGATACATCACCATGGTAACTGATGCTGCAGAGCTTACCTGGTGTACAAGAGTTTCCGATTGAAATGGATGTAATCATTAGAGGCGATGTAGAGGATATGGAGACGAGCTGGATGTTATCAAAGCCCCGGTGAAATATTAAACAAATAAATACATCACCAATGACACTGTACATGAAACTGATTTCCTGTTTGCTTCATATATTTAAAGAATAAATGTAGTCTTCATTGGTGGGTACATGTTCCTGAGATCTGCACTGAGCGTATGTTCATGTTTATAAAGATCAGGTTTTTTCTCCCAAGGTTCCTTGTAATTTTAAAGCTGGATGACTGGCTGGAACCAGCTGATATGCCCCTGTACTATTGGAGGTACTGTGTATCACATGAGCCAAACAGGCTTTTGACAACAGAGATCTTAAAAAAAACTTTGGAAAATCTCTGTCATGTACCAAGGACATACTGCTTCTTCTCAAGGCTGACAGCAGGACCGGGGTCGGCCGTATATCTGCCTGCTCTCGTGCCTCCAGAGCTCTCTCTGGGATCTCAGTCCATGTGATGCAATGAGCTCTCTAAACAAACCACTCTGTACTGCTTTGGAGCAAAAATCAGTTTATGTTTCCAAAAATAGATGCAGTAACTACCAGCTAATACAAATGTGGTGACGTAGGAGAGAGGGGCAGATGCCTGCAGTTACGTAAAAACACGAGGGAACGAGGGGGGGGGGGCGCTGAGATGGATGTTTGAAGAAAGGAAAAAACACCAGTTCATCCCAGATATGTCCGTTTTTCCATTCCGCAAGGGCTATCAATAGAACGCGCTTTGGGAACCTCTAATTCCACAGTAAACTTGTTTTGCCGTTGTCTCCATGACAATTTCCCCTTCAAAGAGAACGCAGAATACAGCAAGCCAACCAAAAATATACACACCAATGACGGGGCAGAGGCGGTCTTCTTAACTCATTTCCTGAGGGTCGTTCCTCGTTGCTTTGGTTCAGACTTTGGACAGAAATGCTGAAGAGTCTACACACACACCTGTGCCACCGTTTGCGATGCTGCTACTCTAGTTAGATAACTAACAGGTGATTAAATGAAGGTGTCATTTTTAAGACTTAACTGGTTTTTGAGACAGTTAAAAATGTTATGCTGCTAAATGTAAAAAGATCAACTATGTGCAATGCAAGTCTTCGCCATTTTCTAGCATTAGCCCGCTCATTTACAAATCCAGCAGACACAAGGCTTCGTTATCCTGAATTTAATGTTGCTGACTGTCAAAGGAATATAATCCAATATTGTATATATTTTTAAAACCCTGTTTTGATCCTCACTAACAAGCTTAAACTATGTTTCTTTACCAGCTAGTACCAAAACAATCAGCTGAAAGATACCAAAGTGTCAGCTCTTAGTGACAACTGACAACGTGGGTGAATGTCTTTTCTAACTAAAGCGGTTTGAAAGCGTTTTTTTAAAAATTGGTCTAAGTTGGATTTAAATGCCACAACAAGGTCATGACAAAAACATATTGAAGATCATACACTTGTTGTTGTTTTTTAACTAACAGGTATGAATGATAATAAGGAGAAGAGCAGAACCCGGTTTTAGTGGAGCGATGATAACATTCTTTTCTTTGTGCCATTTGAACGGAGTGTTGAGGGCATGGCTGTAGGCGGGGGTCAGGGAGGGGGTGTTCAGTGATGTACGACAGGGTGAAATGCTGCTTATGTTGTGGCAACCCAAAGGAGGAAACAGTGGCGGCTCTGCAGCGGTCGACTGCTAACACTGTCCTTCACCATTACTCCTCTGCAGGCTGAGGCCCGGGTTCACTGCCTGGTCAGGGTAAATAGTGTTCACGCATCTCATACAAATTTAAAATTTGCTCCACGCAGCAGAGCAGTTCTCCCTCAATTTAACACCGTGTCTGCTTGTGATTGCTGGAGATCCTGCAAAGCATCCTGCAAACATCTGGTTACATGAAATAAAAGAGGGATGAAAGCATCGGTGTTGAAGCTCCCGTTGGTTTCTCCTCTTTGAGGCAAACAGAAGATGTTTCAGTGTCCTCCACTCGTCTCTTCATTAGAATGCAGCACCAGGCTGCAGCTGCACGCACAGCAGAGAGAGAGGAATGATGAAACCAGAGCTAAAAATAGCTGCCTCCCAGGATCCCCCCTCAAACGGCATTGTAAACACTCAGAAAGCAAGCGACGCATCGCCAGCCTGGTGTGTGTTGGACACACTGCAGTCCCCATCGTCTTCTCCTCAGTCATAAAGCGGTGTTTGGTTTGGCGTGTATCGTGAAGCTGCAGAACAATTAAAGCCATCTGTGGGGGTTTTTATTTCAGCAGGTTCTGGGGAACGATGCCGCCTCACGGCCCTTTGTTCAAACAGAGCTGTCGCATTCAGTCACATTCAGTATTATGAGGTAGAAACCTGAGCTACGTGACATTGACTGGTGTCCACATGTGCTGAACGGCTATCTTCCTGATTACCTTTGAGATAATCAGGTATATAACAGCCGAAGATCATCATCATCATCATCATCATCATCATCACCATCATCATCATCATCATCATCGTCGTACAGGAGAAGAACTGGCTGAATGTCTTGTATGACATTAGCTTAACATGCAAACAGCAGTGTGAAACCGTCTTACAAGATGTCGTTGGTGTGTTTCCATTCCTCTGTTTCTCCTTAGTTGTTTCTATTTTTTTTTATTTCTGACTGAGATCAAACTTCATCAGTTTCAGGTCCATTATTCCAGGTTGAATCTGCAAAGGTTAAAGCTGGTCATCCTCCTTTGAGGAAATGCTGCTGCGACACATTTGGTGATTTACTTTTGTGATTGAAATCATATTTTTGTTCCTCCAGAGAGAACACAGATACAGTTGGACAAATCATATTGATCTACTGTGTTTCGCCTCTAACATTAAAACAAACAATAAGCATCGCCTTCGGTCATGCTGGTTGTTCTCATCGGATGCTGGGATTGTCGGGATGTTTGTGTTATGATCCAAATTAAATCAGGGGGAAAAAAATGACAAATGCAAACAATTTCAAATCCCCACATGACAGCGAATCCACGTGAGCAGAAAGGACAGCATGTTGAGATGACGGAGGAGTCCCTGGAGATGTAAACTAAATGTTTGGGCCAGATGAGCCTGAAACGACAGAGTCCAGTAAAAAGAAGCAAAAGAGAAGGAAAGCCGAACCAAACAAGACAGTTAATCACCCGATCCAATCACCCATCACAACACAAAAGACCTCCTAAAATCTCCTCAGTGTTTGGTGTATCTTAAGCACGTGTGTCTATAAATGGGTCTAATCCACTGTTATGCTTTAAATGTGTAATAAAAGCTATTTATGCAGCAGCAGAGATAAACATGGAATCAGCAACAGAACTGCAGTCCAAAAACATCTGAATGTCACTCCCAGGCAGTAGTCCTTTTCCACACTGATGGTGTGTTCCTTTTCTTCTGCAGGGTTGCATGTCTGTGCGATAATACAGCCTTCATGTTCTCACATCCAGGATGGATCAGAGATCATAGAGAAACTGAGGGAGATGAGTTTCCATGGCAATACTGTTTCTTTTTCCTTCAGCTCAGCTTGACGTCACATCAGGCTCCCCAGTAAACCTTTAGCACAAAGGTGTGTGTGTGTGTGTGTGTGTGTGTGTGTGTGTGTGTGTGTGTGTGTGTGTGTGTGTGTGCCTGTGCGTGTGCATGCGTGTGCTTGTGCAGATGGGAGCAAAATATGGGATGAATAGGAAAGTAGGTGACAATGAGACCTCACAGATCCATAATCACTATGAATGAGGCGAGAGTGGCATGAATCACTTATCGACAGTCCCTCTCCTCCAGACGGAGTCGAATCGGTGTGCATCCTCCTCACACGTCTTGTGTTTTTTTTGTACAGCTGCTGCAACAAATTCAGGACATCTCAGTCTCTCATTCACAACAGAAATCACCCAAAATAAACATGAAGCCACATTTTTTATTCATTCTCATGTATTCCAGCCAGGCAGCTGCTTAAACCAGACGTGATGCCTTTAGTGATGCACACGTCAACCTGCCCGTAGAGGTTATTTGTCCTGGATAGACCAAGGCCTGCCCTGGATTGGACTTGGTGTGCTCGTCTGCCATCTAGTGGTACTCAGGCGTACTCAAGCCAATTTTTAAAAAGAAATCATTGAATGCATTTAAATTATGAGTGTTTACATAATACTCTCTATAGATTTGAATGTTTGTTTGGTTTTTAAATTATAGGATACTATTAAAATCTAAAATGCGTTTTCCCTGCATCTACCGGAGGCCTAAATTAAGATCCCACCAGGTTAGTATATATGTGTGTGTGTGTGTGTGTGTGTGTGTGTGTGTGTGTGTGTGTGTGTGTGTGTGTGTGTGTGTGTGTGTGTGTGTGTGTGTGTGTGTGTGTGTGTGAAGGAGGCTGTGAAAATACTGAGCAGGGAGGCGCATCACAGAGACACGACCTCTCTGCAGGATGTCCTTCAGAAGACGAGAGGGTGTCAAGAGAGCGAAAGCAAATTTATCTTGTCCTGCCGTCACGCTGGATGAGACACTTGAATATTGACCCAGAAACATTCTATGGGTTCAAGTAAGTGATTAATAAAGTCTACTCATGTATTATTAGAGATGCTGATGGATGGATAAACGGAATAAGTTCTGCTGTTATTTGCATGAACCATCTGCTTTTTGTACATATAGGGTCCTTAGCTTTAGCTCTTCCTGCTGTATTATAAACCCACAGTGGATTTTGTTGTGGATTTGACTTTCTGACTTGTCTCTCCTCCCTCACCCTCTCTACAATTACATGAAAGCAGTCTCTCTTCTCCCATCCATCCATTGTTGCCATACAAGGTAAGTCTTGCAGCAAGAAAATGACATTCCTGGGATTAACTTGGTTCCCCCTCAGCCGCTCAGACCAATCATATCAACACAAGTTATAAATAAACGGGGCTGGAGGAAACGCGGGGCTCAGGGGAAGACGTCCCGCAGCAGAAATATTCTCAGTCTCAAGCCTGTGAGACATTTAAGGCTGTTTAGTTCTGACAAATAAAGAATCAGTGGACTAAACAATAAATCTGTTGGTATTTAGTCGTTTAATGTTTGACAGCAGGTTGAGGTGATTTTGGCCTCATGTCCACCATTGGCTCATAAGGAAAACTGAGACTCTGAGGGGGAGATATCCTGGGGGAGACATCAGAGGGACTGTTCCCTGGTAAAACTGTACATAGAAATGGCCAAACATCACCACAAGAGGGCGCACACTGGCTTGTGAAACTCTCGTGAAACTTTCCCTCCACTGTTAGCCACTGAAACAAAGAGGCTTTAGCAGTGAATAGCTGCAGCCGCAAGAACGCGCTGGCTGGGCTCCCTTTGTGTTGTTGGGGTCACGGCGTTGTTTATGTTAGCTGATGGTCAGCACTAACAGGCGCTGGCACGCTCCACGCTGTTACCGCCAAATCCCACTGAGTCATCAGCAAGCCGCACCTCTTTGTCCACAGGTTTAGCTGAGCTGTGTGACCCCCATCCAGCACCGCCGTTCGCTGTGGACCACCTTCATAGATGTTCAGGTCAATGAAGGACCAGAATGTGATGAAGACCTCTGTCAGGGCATGAAGCTCCTCTAGCCAGTCAAGCACCGTCATTAAGCAGACTTACATTTGCATGATGTATTATTATCATTACTATTATTAATGAATTATACTTGCAAGAACTTTTCAGTATAAAAAATACCTACAATGGAACCTTCCCCCACGCTGATTCTGATTGGATTGACACGACAGAGGTGTTAAGTTGTGAAGCCCTTCACTCCTGAACCTCCTTTGCCTCCATAGAGAAATAAAAGTCACGTGGTGGCTTTTAAAGAGTCACATGCTCACTGTAGAGGAAGTCACAAGGATGTTAAACAGGAAGTCCCATTATTCTGATGGGATCAAATTAAAGACAATCGTGTATATAACCTGTCAGCACCAATGATTATACTTAAGGACTGACATTCATGAGAAGTGTAGGTGATCCTCAGTTTGAGAGTTCTGGGACTTTTCATGCTACCGCAACTGCCCTTCTGGGGTCAATTCCACCCCAGGGTTAATAGGGCTACCTCCATTAAAGCCAAAAGATGAGGAAGATGGAGAAGAATAAAAGACAAGTAGAGTGATGGTGAGAAGGAGGAGGAGGTTGTGAGCTATGAGTTATGTGTCAGATGCATCTACTCACTAGTTGTCATGTCTTACTGATGTTTAAATAAGAAAGTATTGACTGACCAGTGGTGCAGTGCATTCTGATGCTTTGGGATGTTCAAGCTAGAGCACAAAACTCTTTAGTCTGACTATTTCTATTTAGGTTAAGGTGTTCAAACAATAAAAGTGGAATAACTGCAATAAAATAAACCCGTGATGCACTTAAACAACCCCATCCGTGTTCTTAGGACTTGTCATAACAAAGACACACTCAGACAAATCATGACAAAAGTCTCCCCTTGACCCTAATCTCCCTCATCCTGAGAAATGAAAAGCCGTGTTCTTCTCCCTCCCCTCATGCCTTGCGTCGCTCACACTTCCCCTTTGTCCCGGATCACGATGGCACAAATGATATTAACAGTGATCACAGAGCTGCTTGTTCATCAGCTTCCAAACGATTTGAATAACAAAAACCGTCACGCGGCGTATCGTATAAAAGGCGCCTGGCAGCTGCATGGTTGTTGGACAGATTCCCACGAACACTGATCATCAAACATGGGCAAGGTATGTGGAGAGAGGACCAGGCATCACACATTTAGCATAGCAGGGATAAAATACATAACATGTAAAACTAAAGAGCTACAGCAGAGGTAAAGAGACAAACTAATGCCCGATCCGTTTCCCCTGCAGGTCGTCTTTTACGAGGACAGGAACTTCCAGGGTCGCTCCTATGAGTGCATGAGCGACTGCTCTGACATGACCTCCTACCTGAGCAGGTGTGCTTCCTGCAGGGTGGAGAATGGCTGCTTCATGGTCTACGACCGCACCAACTACATGGGAAACCAGTATTTCCTGAGGAGAGGGGATTACTCTGATTACACATCATTTGGCATGAGTGACTCCATCCGATCTTGCCGTTTGATCCCGCAGGTGTGCACAGATTTTAAAATGAGAGCGAGACGTAATCCGGAGGGATTGAATTCCCACAGCTACCATGCAATCCAGTCAAATCTCTTCCTCTCCTTTTCCTAACAGCACAGAGGCTCCTACAGGATGAGGATCTACGAGAGGGAGAACTTCCAGGGCCAGAGTCATGAAGTGATGGAGGACTGCAACAACATCCAGGACCGCTACCGTATGTCCGACTGCCAGTCCTGCAACGTGATGGACGGCCACTGGCTGATGTACGAGCAGCCCAACTACAGAGGCAGGATGATGTACATGAGGCCTGGGGAGTACAGGAGCTTCAGGGACATGGGCTACAGCGGCGTGAGGTTCAGCTCCATCAGGCGCATCGCAGAGTCCTGTTGAAGCACTGTGCAAGATATCCAATAAAATAAATGAGAAAATGGTCATCAACTTGTCATTGTGTTATCTTCTACCTGAAAGGAGAAAGACTTGTTGTCAATGAGGTATCAATATGAATAACCTGAGCATGATTCTGTGGTCACATTCAGTCACTCTTAGTACGATGAATATGAAGGTCCTCCTCAATCAGAGAGCTTTAATAAACGTAAAGACATTAAAATATTTAGAATATAGAGACAAAAATAAAATGAAAATGTTACAGTAAAATAAAGATTAAATAGTTCTCAGAGGACCTGGGGTCTCTTTTTTCTTCATTATTTATGATAATAAATTTATGGAATCAGATGATGATGAAATGGGAGACCAGAGTTCAGTTTCTTCTATGCACTTAAGTTCTGGTAATGCTAATGTCTCACGTGATGACATGGCTGACATGTCTTCATCAGCTGTGACTACCCATAGTCCATTGTTAACAACTGGCATTGTGTTGGCAAAGAGTATAAATATCTGTACTCATCCATCAGCCAATCACAACTGAAGAAGCCTCTTGATGCCCTCAAACCCTTCAGCAGAGATCCAGTTGTTTCAGACCTTTACCCAAAACATCTCACCTCCCTCATTACCTTATGACACAGACTCACCCGGTCATTAGATATAGACAGAGAGATAGACAGAGAGATATATACTTTATTAATCCACTGCTCAGGCAGTACATAATGAATAAATACTGGATAAACACCAGGAGAAAAAGAAACTGACATCACAGGACACACCACAAGACATACACTACACTAACAGACACATGTAGCACTAACAGGACATATACTAAATTATAACTAAAATATAAACAGTATAAAATAAAATAAAATAACATAAATAAAAATTAAAAAGTGCACGTTAAAAGTTAAATTAAATTAAATTAAAATAAACATGATCCATCAGACCAGGCCACCTTCTTCCGTTGCTCCTTGGTCCAGTTCAGACCCCTTTCAGGAGCGTACCAACCTCTGGTCATGTTTCAGCTACGTTTGCTAAAGCAGCTGTTCTGCAGACAACACTCATGTAACCTTGGGTGAACTTTGGGTGTTCATGAACCCATCACCAGTCGACCAGTTTTCTTTACCAATGCCACTTTTTGCAGGTGCTCACCAGGGATTTTCTGACTCAGTTGTCCAGTAATCACAATTTGGTCCTTTCAGGTTTTTATACTTTCTTTATTAAACCATTTTTCCTGCTTCCGAAACATTAACATCAAGGATAAAGTTTTCACTTGTATCTCACGTACTGACAGGTGGGATAATCAATGAGTCATTTCAACCGCCGGTGGTATTAAAAATATTAGTGTGTTATTTTAGTCTATTAGAGGACTATGATGGACAATGAACCATGAACTACGTGCTCCTGAATACAAAGAGCTTTTCGTTTTTCATTCATCTTGTATTTTAGAATGATGGATTTTTCTTAACAAAATGCTTGTCAACACAGTCCCAACCTTGCAGCACAAAGAGTCCCAGCTGATAGATTTGCTGCTGACGGGACCTGGACCCCACCGGAGGGCTACCACAGTTGGCACTACTCCAGATGCACACAGTCTGGAATAATAAGCATTTAGTGATTTAACAAACATTATGGGCCCGTATGCTGCACTGCTGAGCAGGACATTTAAGACAATAACCCCAGAGATCATTTATCCATCATGATACTATAAAAGTCGACCAGGAGTTTGTGTGGGCAAAGTATTAGACCAATCAGGGATCGCATACAACCTCAAAATGGGCAAAGTAAGAGAACTTTTTTCTGGTTTACTCTTTTTAGTAGAAGATTTTAAGTCAAAAATGAATTTAAATTGGTTTTTTTTTTCCCCCACAGATAATTTTCTACGAGGACAAGAACTTCCAGGGTCGTTCCTACGAGACCAGCACCGACTGTGCGGAGCTGTCCTCCTACCTGAGCCGCTGCAGCTCCTGCCGGGTGGAGAACGGCTGCTTCATGGTCTACGAGCGACCCAACTACACGGGTCACCAGGTGATGGCGAGGAGGGGCGAGTACCCCGACAACCAGCGCCTGATGGGGATGAGCACCAGTGACTGCATACGCTCCTGCCGCACCATCCCAATGGTACTCATGCTGATACGTTTTGAAGATAAAAAGTTTATTTTCTGACTCACTTATACAGAACGGAAACCTGGGATTCGGTGAAGTGTTTTGTGTTTGTGTGTCATTTCACAGCACAGAGGCCAGTTCAGGATAAGGATGTATGAGAGGGAGAACTTCGGTGGAATGATGCACGAGCTGATGGACGACTGCGACAACATCCAAGACCGCTACCGTATGTCCGACTGCCAGTCCTGCAACGTGATGGACGGCCACTGGCTGATGTACGAGCAGCCCAACTTCAGAGGCAGGATGATGTACATGAGGCCTGGGGAGTACAGGAGCTTCAGGGACATGGGCGTGGGTCCTGGAGACATGAGGATCGGTTCCATCCGACGCATTATGGAGTCCTGTTAAAGATTTGTGTACAATCTGAGCCATGATTATGAATAAAGGAAATACAAATGAATCAATCATAATGCTTTTCATCGAGCCAGGAAGAAACTTCATTGAATTACTAATCTGTAAGGATTAACATCAAAGGTTCAAAACGCCATGACTGTCCGCAATTTTATTCAAGCAGTTGTTTTTTTTGCATGAATAAATACAACTATGACATATAGAATAAATAAATAACAGTGTTGACACTGTCACTGGCCAGTGTGAACAGAACAAGTGATTTTCACATCTGTAAACTTAGATATTATTAGTTGTTTGTCTTCCTGTTATGTTCAGCCACCTTACCCCAAACCTGCCTTAAATCTTTTAATGGTTAACATCATCGACATCTTTTTCCACAGCAAAAATACGAGATGAGGTTTGTGATGCTTGTGATGGTCTTGAGGTTCATATACGTTAATCAATAAAGGTCAAACACAGACAACATATGGAACAAGGAGTTTAATGTGAACTCTCAAACAAAAATATGTAATTTATAAGTTACTAAAAAGTACAAGAACTCCTCATCAGGTAGATAATGATGCAAATTCACCTGATATATCATTGTATTTTTCTGTAAATGGACACCGAACTAAATTTCAATGTAAACAGGACGGCTGTCATATTTCAGATGGAAGCTTCTCTTTATTACCTTTATGTTGGACAACAACACTGCCTAAATTCAGTTCATGCTTTTCCACCACAGAGGTACAGGTCAACATAATAACCCTTTAGTGTCCTGACTGCTCAGTAGGCTTCTATGGCATGTTGCTGAGTCAGGGCTCTGCACAATGGAGGCCCAACATATGTTTTTCCACTTTGAGCAACTATAAAAGTAAGAGTACCCACTGACAGAAACACACAGCAGCCACAGCTCAGACCTGAGGAGCAACCGCACGACCATGACCATGGGCAGGGTAGGTGGAGGGAGTGACCGACACAAAACCAAACGTCCACGCTGGGTGGGGTGTCTTGGAGCTAAACGGCGCTGTTTGATTGCAGATTATCTTCTACGAGGACAGGAACTTCCAGGGCCGTCACTATGAGACCAGCAGCGACTGCCCAGAGCTGACCTCCTACCTGAGCAGGTGTCACTCCTGCAGGGTGGAGAGCGGCTGCTTCATGGTCTACGACCGCCCCAACTACATGGGAAACCAGTACTTCATGAGGAGGGGCGAGTACGCCGACTACATGAGCATGATGGGAATGTCCGACTGCATCAGGTCTTGCCGTATGATCCCCATGGTAGGCAAGAATATGCATTTACCACACGTGTGTAGAACTGAACGTTTGTCTAATCTTTCTTTGGAATTTCCCAAACTTGTCTCTACAGCACAGAGGCCAGTTCAGGATGAGGATCTACGAGAGGGAGAACTTCGGTGGAATGATGCACGAGCTGATGGACGACTGCGACAACATGATGGACCGCTACCGTATGTCCGACTGCCAGTCCTGCAACGTGATGGACGGCCACTGGCTGATGTACGAGCAGCCCAACTACAGAGGCAGGATGATGTACATGAGGCCTGGGGAGTACAGGAGCTTCAGGGACATGGGCTACAGCGGCATGAGGTTCATGAGCATGAGGCGCATCAGAGACTCCTGCTATTAAATGCCCAAAGAGTTCCATCAAATAAAGTCAGCCACTCCTCTGACAGCACAGATGTCAGTAGAGATGAGGCTTCAGCGGATGTAAATGATTACGAGCCGATGTGTGTGATTGTAATTCATGAAATGTAGAAAATAAAGACTAGAATTAGTACAATTTGTTTCATGAGTCGTGCCTCAAGAAGAAACCCTCAACAAGAACTGCACATATGAAAATTGATGAATTGATGGTATCCAATTATCACATAGTCTTCTTTGTTTTTATAAAGAATCAAATCCAAAGACTAAATCCATACCTTTAGCCTGAGAAAAACAGAATCCAAGATATTAGGATGCTAATATACTATAGGTATCATAAAGCTAGCCCAAGAAGTGTTTTTTGCTAAACAGACTACATTTGAGAGCTTTTGAAAATGACTGTCAGTAAAGTAATTTTTTTTAGTTACTTGATATTTGTTCTCCTGTATGTTCTTTATTGCTTTGCTAATAATAGGGAAACAGCGGGTTTTCATGGATGAAAGGAAGGCTTTCCAAAAAGAGGCGGTGGTCAGGGTGAGTGAAGAGTATCACAACTTTAACCCATAAGTCCAAGGCTTGTGAACAGACTTATGATCATAATCATGGTGAACATACAAGAAAACATTTTTCTTCTGCATGAACTCTACCAAAGTGTCGTTTCATGTTAAAGTGGAGACAAGTGTCAGGATGTAATGAGCTGAGGTGTCAAACATGTGATACTATGAAATAAATAATATGTTATATATCAAGTAAAAATATAACAGAAGTTTAATAGTATCACAGTTAGGACTGGGTAAACCTGTAGTGATGTAGTTATTAGCATGAGCTCTTTATGAACTTATCTTCCAGCAAATATTCAGTCATGTTCTGGGTCACTAGCTCACAGAAAACACAAATCTGAAGAAATAAACTAATATACTGACAACAAGAATAGTTATAAGGCAATGCTAATCATGTAAGTATCTGACTAGCCCACATTCAACTTTGAGTTCAATGACTTCGGTTTAATATCAGAATTAAATAATACAAATAAATGAAAGTTACTTTATAGCATCAACGTTCTCCTTTGCTTAAAATGCTTTTATGTTCATTTCAATCATAATGGTTGCCATAGAAATGTCACTGTGAGCCCAAAAGAAGTGCAAAACCACTCGGAGAGCAAATAGCCAAAAATAAAAACATTCCCATAAATGTTAATCAAAGACATATATCTTTAAATAGTGATACTAATGTTCAACATAATGAAAAAATAGTTTTTAATATTATAAATCTCTCCCAAGAGGCTTTTTCTTCAGGATTTGACTGAAATTTGTCATACGTAATAAAATAGTTCAATGCAAATCGTGTTTGAGACCGAGTACTTCATTTGTCTTACGGATTTGTGTTTTAAAAATAAAAAAAATATTTTTCACATTTTTGGTGAAATTTAGTTGTTACTATGACTATGCACATGTCCAATGACAGCTATGTGTTGGGCTTCCTCATAAGTGTGGTTGTGGATTTCTTTAGAAATCCTTTAGCTTTGACAAAATATTAGCTTTCTGGATCCTATTGATTGATGTAATTAGAATTATCTTTGAACATAATGAATAATTATTGTAGCACACATTTGTTGATACAGTATACACAATATAAACTCCATCTATTTTTTTCAAACACAAAGGAAAATTCTGTTTAGAGGTTGTCATCCTATTGGTATGAGCAACCCAGAACTCTATAGGCTTCCATAGTAGATTGCTGGGTCAGGATTTTGAACAATAGAGGGGTGCACAGTCTTTGTCTCTGACCAGGTATAAATGCACCTGGTTCAGACTGGCAGGCTATCAGTTCAGACACAGTTCTCTGAGAGATCTGCAAAGGATACAATCATGGGCAAGGTAAGACACAGTAAAAGTTATGAAAAGACTTTAAATTGAATACAAATACGTAATTGATACTTCACTCTGGTTTTTCGTTTTCAGATCACCTTCTACGAGGACAGGAACTTCCAGGGTCGCTCCTATGAGTGCATGAGCGACTGCTCTGACATGACCTCCTACCTGAGCAGGTGTCACTCCTGCAGGGTGGAGAGCGGCTGCTTCATGGTCTACGACCGCCCCAACTACATGGGAAACCAGTACTTCATGAGGAGGGGCGAGTACGCCGACTACATGAGCATGATGGGAATGAGCGGTGGCATCAGGTCTTGCCGTATGATCCCCATGGTAAGAAAAGAACAAAGAAGAAACTAAACTTTGTTTAATATCACCATTTCAAACCCAAGCAAAATAAAAATGGTACATTATATTTTTGTTTTTGCCAAACAGCACAGAGGCCAGTTCAGGATGAGGATCTATGAGAGGGAGAACTTCGGTGGAATGATGCACGAGCTGATGGACGACTGCGACAACATCATGGACCGCTACCGTATGTCCGACTGCCAGTCCTGCCACGTGATGGACGGCCACTGGCTGATGTACGAGCAGCCCAACTTCAGAGGCAGGATGATGTACATGAGGCCTGGGGAGTACAGGAGCTTCAGGGACATGGGCTACAGCGGCATGAGGTTCATGAGCATGAGGCGCATCATGGACATGTGCTAAATGTACATTTTGATTTCAATAAATGAAATGACTTTCTAATTTTTTGTGCAATGGTTTTTAATTTAATGTGTGTATATAATTTTTGGTGATTTTGATAACTAGCATGACAAAGGTAGTTTAGTGTCCTAAACCAAGTATAGTTGCCCTTTAGCCTGAGACGAGTAAACAATTTTTTTTAGGCTTTTGGAGTTTGCCATCTGAGTTCTGCTATTACATTTACTGTACACTCAAACTGAACAGGTTGATATATGTACACAATATATTTGGAATAGAACTCGTTCCTAGAACTTACCCTTGGGGTACACCATATTTATTATGGGAAAAACAGCACGCAAAACTTTACAAAGAATTCAATAACTTTTAGTTGGTACAACTTAATTTTGAATGCTGCCTTTTGATTCATTTATAACATTGAGTCCCCCGGGTCTGTTGTTAGTGTTGACTTTACGTATAATATTAATGACTATTATGTAATAAACAAATGCGTACTGACAGTAACATCATTAAACACCCAGGAAAGTGATAACATTTCCTAAATTTTGAAAGTGCTCACAGAAAAGCATCATAATTATTATTGCCTTGTAGTAGAAAGTTGTGTTTTTACTCAGATATGTATTTGGATCATTGGTTGATAATCAACAAGAATCAAGAAATAGCCCCTTTAGGTTTGGTGTAGATCCAGATAAAATGGCTTTCCTTGCCATTGCAAGATTATTTAATTCACTGTTGGAATTTTGGAACCCCTGTGAGGAATGCTAATGTAGAAACCATTTTAGATGAAATCAACACACCATAATTATACCGTAGATGCAGTCGGAATGGCGTCAATATTAAAAGAACATTTTTCATAAAAAACATCAGTCGTCACCAACTCAACCCAGAACTGATGAAGAGTGTCGTGATATTTATTCGTCCAAACATCTCCATAAACACTTCACTCTATATTCACTGTAATTTCTTGGAACCACCGTCACCTGTAGGGTCAAATATTCTTACAGTTTCTTGTTGCATTTTAGAATTACATTACGTTAACATACAGTTCAATACAATTTATAAATCAGATCACAGTACAGGTTGTCTCTGTGTGACATAGCTTTCAACAGACATCCAGATGCTTGGTGACTGGGGACACTCGTAAGATTTCATGTCGTCATAGCCTTAGAGGCTACAATGAAGGTTACTGATTGGACGGGCAGTAAAAACTTCAGAGATACGTGGAGTCTTTTCAATCTTGTTTCCTTTCATTTCTGTCATATTTTAAAATAAGCCCCCACCTTCTTTAGTTCTTCAGGGGAAGGCTGCAAAGGTATTCAGCTGTGCATCTCCAGAAAAGGTTTAAAAAGGTGGAATATTTTCTTTTGTTTTTTAGGAATTTGGCGAAATAAAGTTTCTCCCTATATTCTGGTTATCAGCCCTCTGATAATTTTGGGGTTTTTTTGTTGCCTTGATTTTGATTGTGACTTTGACATTGTACACTCTACACAATAATGGACAAACTTGGGGGTGTGATATGGATGATTTTATGAAAGAAAGAAAAGACACACGCACCAATATTTTATAATATTGCATAACTCATCTATTGTAACTGTAACAAATGCTCTTTGTTTTGACTAGTCTATGGAAACATCCATTCTAAAGTCTTCTAGGGGATCCAGTCACATGCACAAAGGCCCCTCGGCACTCTATAGGCCACTATACCATGTTGCTGGGTCAGGGCTTTATACAATGGGTGCCAGGGATTCTTTAGGTCCGGTCAGGTATAAAAGTAACGGTCAGAGCAGCACCAGCTCCAGAGTTGCAGCAACAGTTCTCTAAAGGTTTGACACCACTAAAATGACCATGGGCAAGGTAAGAACACTCATCCCACAACTATTTTTGATTGATTACTTGGACATCAATAGTTATTTTAAACTTAACTATGCATCTATTTTTGCATAATTTTTCCTTTTTTTTTTTTTAGATCATCTTCTACGAGGACAGGAACTTCCAGGGCCGCTCCTATGAGTGCATGAGCGACTGCTCTGACATGACCTCCTACCTGAGCAGGTGTCACTCCTGCAGGGTGGAGAGCGGCTGCTTCATGGTCTACGACCGCCCCAACTACATGGGAAACCAGTACTTCATGAGGAGGGGCGAGTACGCCGACTACATGAGCATGATGGGAATGAGAGACTGCATCAGGTCTTGCCGTATGATCCCCATGGTAGGTAGAAAACAGCTGTCATGCAGGTGAAAACCCAAAAAGCATTAGTATTAAGGTGTTTGTTTTTTCTAAATAAAAACAGCACAGAGGCCAGTTCAGGATGAGGATCTACGAGAGGGAGAACTTCGGTGGAATGATGCACGAGCTGATGGACGACTGCGACAGCATCCAGGACCGCTACCGTATGTCCGACTGCCAGTCCTGCCACGTGATGGACGGCCACTGGCTGATGTACGAGCAGCCCAACTTCAGAGGCAGGATGATGTACATGAGGCCTGGGGAGTACAGGAGCTTCAGGGACATGGGCATGAGCGGCACGAGGTTCATGAGCATGAGGCGCATCATGGACATGTAAGAACTGTTGTGTAGTCTTTGTCTAAATGAGACTATAATAAAACTTTTTTGACAAAAATATGTGTGTCTGTAGTGTTATTCAGTCATCATTTGTCCCATTATTGGGAACTCATTGTATATTTAGGGATATGCACCAGAAGTCGTCACATATTTACATCTAAATAAAACAAAAAAAAGACTTAAACATAAATTATCACCCTGAAAATAATCATTGAGCGAGGTTAGCCTCCAAAACATAACAGAAATCTATATTCCCTGCTTCATTTATTAGATAAAACATTTTATGGGAATATTCATGCTACACTAAGTGAGGCACGCAGTTCTACTGCCTCATAGTAGGGGGCGCTGGTGATCCCAGGGATTCCGATGAGGATTCCGATGAGGATTCCGATGAGGATTCCGATGAGGATTCCGATGAGGATTCAGTAAACTACAAACTATAGTCAGCGAGTCAAGCGCAGCTAATTTATTTGTTGTTTCCTCTTGCCTTGCCTTACTATAAAAATGGAGGATTACATATCTCAACTTGACATGATTTTCGATGCTTTTGTCCAGAACGGCTTGCGAATGGACTTCATTCATAAATAAACATAACATATAAACAAACATGTACGTAACGACATAACGCTTTTTAATCAAAGGTGCTTATTTGTGTGTTAGAGTTTATATGTGTAAATAATTCTGTTGTCTATTAAATGGTGAATAAGCTACACTTGTGGTTCATGTGTTTTTAAATCTGGTGATGATGAAGTCAGTGCTTCACCAGCCATGACCCTCACCACACGTCACTGGACTGAAAATTTGTTGAATGAATATTATTGATAAAATTATGACTGATGCTTTATTGTTGAACTTAAAACCAGCTTGGGCTATTTGATCATGTGATCGGCTTCCTGTGTAATTAAACCACTCATCTTTTCGGGTGTTTGACTCCCCCATCCTACTTCCTCTGTTTCTGTGTTCTGGATTACATTCAAGTGTCAATGAATCTCTGTGGTTTATATAATTACAATATTTTGATTTTTGTGTTGAAGATATAGAGATTTTTGTCACGTCTTTGTTTTGACCAAGTTAAATAAAAATCTGAACATAGAACTGAATGCATCTGAAATTTCTTTTGTTGTTACACCAGTAGGCCATCTCTGCCTGCTGATTTTCTCTTGAGAAACCAGCGGGCAATTCTGCCAACAATATGAAGTTGGAAAGTAAAGTTTTGTCATTTCATTTTTAATATTATTAAGAATATTAAAAAATATTTTAAGATTATTGAAATACTACATAATATTATCATTAATTATTATTTTATTAAGAACCAGGAGATATTGTCATCTGTATGGAATCAGCCATGTGTTCGACGCAGGTCGGCACATGCTCAGTATGTAACTGTCACATGTCCTCTATTCACATGATGCATCACTGCTGCGAAAGCTTTCTACCATGGGAGAAAAGACCTTTCTAATGACTGTGAGGTACCCAGTCCATGAAAAAAAAGAACCTGAACTCTGCTTTTGATGGGTGTCAATAGGAGGTTGCTGAGTAATGGGTTCTTTCGTGTGTGTGGGGGGGGGGGGGTATTGAGCCATTGCATTGGGTCAGGTATAAAAGCAAAGGGTTAAAGCAGTTTGGCAGCAGTTCAGGAGCAACAGCATCCGTGACAAGCATGAGCAACACCAGCATGAACATGAGGGGCAAGGTGCTTTCTAAATCCTGCTGCAAACATTTCCGTTTCCAGCGATGGACGCGTGTTCATTTGTTGTGTTTTTCTAACCGTTGTGATTTAACTTCTTTCAGATAACTTTCTACGAGGACAGGAACTTCCAGGGTCGCTCCTATGAGTGCATGAGCGACTGCTCTGACATGACCTCCTACCTGAGCAGGTGTCACTCCTGCAGGGTGGAGAGCGGCTGCTTCATGGTCTACGACCGCCCCAACTACATGGGAAACCAGTACTTCATGAGGAGGGGCGAGTACGCCGACTACATGAGCATGATGGGAATGAGCGGTGGCATCAGGTCTTGCCGTATGATCCCCATGGTAAGAAGAAAACCTCTACCGTCATAGAGGATGCAAACTTGGAACCATTGATATTGAGACATTTATGTTTTGTTCCAAAAAACAGCACAGAGGCCAGTTCAGGATGAGGATCTACGAGAGGGAGAGCTTCGGTGGAATGATGCACGAGCTGATGGACGACTGCGACAACATCCAGGACCGCTACCGTATGTCCGACTGCCAGTCCTGCAACGTGATGGACGGCCACTGGCTGATGTACGAGCAGCCCAACTACAGAGGCAGGATGATGTACATGAGGCCTGGGGAGTACAGGAGCTTCAGGGACATGGGCTACAGCGGCATGAGGTTCATGAGCATGAGGCGCATCATGGATTCCTGCTACTAAATGTTCACTGAATGTATAAAATGCTGCCTAATAAAGTGGTGCACTACTTTTTAACTTTTCTCGAGCTCATTTTCAACTGTTACAATAAAATACACAAAACATATCATTAAAAAAAAAGGCGAACAAGATTAAATTCAGGCTAAAGTTCAGTTGTCAAACAGGATTAATGTTCTGGTTACTGAATTGGGAACAGCTATCTTAAAGTGCATTTAATATAAAAACTTAAACTATACTGTTTGAAGGTAAACCAATTTATTCCACACTTTAACATATTTAAATTAGTTGTACTTTTGCTTTTATAGGTTGAACCAAGATCTAAGAAATGCAAATCAGCAGCCCAGACAGAAGTTGAATCCCGCTCCCGATGTGTCTCGTACAAGTAACATAACTTAGATGTCAGAGCGAGCTTTTCCATTATCACAGTATATTTGTTCTGAAACATTCATCAACTTCTACATTTGGTCTTGCAAGTATTAAACACAGGTAAATCCTGTAGCATTATGGAAGACAGGCTTTGCATTAATCATCCCGTGTTGTCTCTAAAAAAACTTTTCAAAGCTACATCCTGTCTTCATTATCTATGAATATTTCAATATTTCTATGACCTTTTGGCTTGTAGAGCCCATCTATCCAGTATCCTCTGACTCACATCCTCGCAGAATAAAAAAAAAGATCTATTAGTTTCTGTATTTTTTCTTTACAGTTGACTTTTCATTTCTTTGTAGCTTCATTTTTCGTCTTCTTTCACCATGCGTTGGGCCTTGTCTTTAGCGTATTGGTGAGGTCAATCTGCTGCATCTTCTTTTGGTCGAAAAGTTCAAACTATCAAAATAAATGTTTTCAATCTGCAAAACAACTGAATTGGTTTGCAGACCGAGACCACGTCTTTTTATGGGACAACCTGACTCAGACCTTTGTCAAGAGGAGGTTTCAGAAAGTCTTGAAAAAATTAGGTAGGTGTGACAACTGCACTAAGGGGATAAAACACTCTTGGAGTTCTGTAAAAAAAAGACTTTCTTGCTGATTTTACAACAATGTTTTCTCAATTTCTCTCACAATATACATATTTCTATCTAAGAGTCAGATGTCAAATACCCCCTAGCTGCTGCCCTGGGAGTTAGGTCACAGTCTTCACACAGTGTCCAAACACAACAGACTCCCCCACTCCAAACACCTCCTTGGGAGTTGGAGTTGCAAGGGTGTAGATTGAGAACCGCTGGTCTGCATGAGATCGAGATGAGGTGGGATAGTTTTCTTGCTGGGCATCATCCTGTGCTTTTGAGTCAATGCTAATCTGATCCATCACTCAAACAGCTTAACTTTGGGATATTAGACCTAACCCCTCCAAGATGTTTGTTTGGAAAGAGGTCAAAGGGCATTTAAAAAAAAAATTAAACAATTATTTCGATTAAACAGGTTACTTCCATATTTGTAAGTGCAGATTGACTATCTTTTAATATGTAGGCTCACCAAAGTGAATTTGTTGCTTGAACCTCAGAGCCCACATTCTCATGTGACTGTTAGACATGGAGAGACCTTTACCTTGAATATGGCCTTGACGCGCAACTATGGTAGGTTTTGAAAATGTTGTCTTTGATTAAGACGAAGAAATGTTGACAATGCTGACAAATTCTGCACCAAATCATTTAAACTTAATCCAACTCTAATGTGCCATGAAGCACAGCTTCCACTGAACACGTAAAATTGTTCAGGTCACTTTAATCGAAGGGTACCGGGCACTATTTTAGCTAATACACTGAAAAAGAGTTGACAGCCATTGAGTTAAAACAAAAGCTTTGTGTTATCTGGTCAATAGGACAAAATTTCTAAAGTTTTCATTGCCCAGTCACATGACTACACAACGCTCTAACACTAGCCTTTACTGCACTCTATACCATGTTGCTGGGTCAGGGGTTTAAAGAATGGGGGCCCACTGACTTTGTAGGCTTCAGTCAGGTATAAAAGCCAGAGTTAAACCAAACAGGACAGCAGTAGCAACAGCAACAGCTCACCGACAAGTATGACCACCACTGACATGAGCATGGGCAAGGTAAACCGGTTACTTCCTGGTTACTCCATGTTTGTAAGGACTTTCAGGTTCACCAATGAATCCCTTGTTTTTTTAGATCATCTTCTACGAGGACAGGAACTTCCAGGGTCGCTCCTATGAGTGCAGCAGCGACTGCTCTGACATGACCTCCTACCTGAGCAGGTGTCACTCCTGCAGGGTGGAGAACGGCTGCTTCATGGTCTACGACCGCCCCAACTACATGGGAAACCAGTACTTCATGAGGAGGGGCGAGTACGCCGACTACATGAACATGATGGGAATGAGCGGTGGCATCAGGTCTTGCCGTATGATCCCCATGGTAAGAAGATAGGACCTAAAAAATAATCTTTGACCGATCAAACCTTTTTAACCCAGGGATAATCCAGTATATTAAATTCTTGGTTCCGCAAAACAGCACAGAGGCCAGTTCAGGATGAGGATCTACGAGAGGGAGAACTTCGGTGGAATGATGCACGAGCTGATGGACGACTGCGACAACATCCAGGACCGCTACCGTATGTCCGACTGCCAGTCCTGCAACGTGATGGACGGCCACTGGCTGATGTACGAGCAGCCCCACTTCAGAGGCAGGATGATGTACATGAGGCCTGGGGAGTACAGGAGCTTCAGGGACATGGGCTACAGCGGCATGAGGTTCATGAGCATGAGGCGCATCATGGACATGTGTTAGACATTTTCATTTTGAAATTAAAAAAAATGTAACATACTAAAAAACTTGAGTCTGTGACCTTTCTGTTCTTTGAACCGCATGGTTTTGCCAATGGGAATGTGAAGACGTGTCCAATCAAACTATAAGAAATGTGATATTTAATCACTTTTTATATGATAAAGCCTTCATAAACACTAAAAGGCATGACACCACAACATAGTACAAACATATGTACACTTGAGAAATAATTCAATAAAAATGTGATTAAAAACTTGCCATTCCATCCTGCAACTGAAAGATGTGTGTTTTATCAGCATAAATCCTGATTAAATCATATTTCCATGGAGCCATAGATTATAGCTTGAGAACAATGCCTATATGATTATAAGCAACGCATAATCCATCTGCGTTTTACATGAGAAAAATTATAAATTTACTCTTTATCTATTTATTTATTTATTACTTATCACTTATTAAATCAAGTAAAGGCCTCCTGTAAAATAAGGAGCTACAAGAAGCACAACTTTGTGGTCTGGAAGAACGTTCTGATAAACGACCACACATGCCAACTACAAAAAACCTTCATAACAAATGACTATTTGCATGGGTTGCCATTAAAGACATGATTGATGTGATTATATATCGTATAATTTGGATGCAACATGTCAATAAACAGTGAAACTAGCTGTTATTATCTCTCTTTGACGTATTGTTTGATACCCTTGAATTAAGAGCATAGATGTTAAAATGAGTTGTGGTTACTTATGAATATAACCTGTTGTTATTTGTCATCTACTTATCATTGGATCAATGGTTTGTTCTTGTGATTAAAGGAAATGTGCACCGTAGTCAAAAAGAAATGCATCAGATATATTTATAGTGAGGTTGAGTATCGTAACTGCTGATCACTAAATTTAAGTGTGATTTTGAACACTTTGACATCAGTTTAGAGAGGATGTAGAATTATATTTGTCCAAGCCCCAGAGCCTTGGTATTTGCAGCTGTGCAGAGTTAACATCAGGTAACTGGGAACACCTGGTGGTCGGGGTTCCCAGCTTACTTAACCCCGCCTGATAATTGCCCGTGCGCGTCGCCTCCAGTAACAGACGCTGGGGCTGCAGTGTTCGCTGCCGGGCTCCTGTGACTTTTGAGTAATGCCATACTGCTGTTTGTTTTGAACATTAATTGTTCAATTCATATCTGTTAACGTTTGGAGCAAGCCGGTGTACATCTCTCTTATTCGTTGCGGTCTACTAACCGGCTGTAACATATTTCAAACAAACTGAAGTATGACGTGTCCATAAAAGAGAAATTAATCCATTTTTTACCATTTCTAAAATAATTTTTTCACACTCAGTTTGCATCTGATCAAGTGTTGCTTAACAAGGTCATGTTAGCTTCAGGTGTTCGACCAGATCTGGAGGTCAAGGTCGAAGCTAAGAGTTTAATGTTGAAGTGATATTGAAGACTTGAATTACTTGACTTGAATTAAAAATTCCTTTCTACAAAAATTTCCCAAAGACAGTTTTTAGACGAAAAATTCACATTCAATGGCCTAAGTAGCGTTTTGTCTTCAGCATCCATCATGATTGAGCCAAGGAACGCTAAACATGCAGAGACGAATGGGGTCAAAGGTCTTCATAAAGACTCTAGATCAGGAACCAGCCCACAAATGGTGCTGCTGGTTCAATCGTAATGGGGTCGTGTTAGCTTGACCTGTTCCTGAAGGCATCGCAGCTGGGAACTGCCCTTCTGATGTGCATGAGAAGGATTCCCACAGATGATTATGAATCCAATCTGCTTTTAATTAGAGAAGATTTCATGTGTCAAAATGCAGGTTATGAATTACACTAACTTTCAACAATAAAGTGCTATATTTCATTAATTAAAGACCGCTTTGTGGTCACTTAATTATGGGAAACACAAAACTATTCAGATTAAAATTTGAGATAAGCCTTTATACACTGAGAATTATTGTCCCATTTAATAAAAAGTACAGTACTGTAAATTAAGCCTTAAAAGTCCAGTATGTTTGTGGAAAACACTGTCATTCAGCAGCAAAAACAAAGCATAGCAGGGCCTCTTCTCACAAATGCAACCACGGCAAATGTTGAAGGTCACTATGAATTGAGCTATACGGGGGGGGGCCTCTGCTACATGTTGCTTTGTCAGGAGTTTGAACAATGGGGTCATGCGTACTTTAACTGCGAGGTCAGGTATAAAAGCATCAGGGCAGCATGAAGGAAATTGTGCAGTCATTTTGAGCCGAAACAGTTTAAACAGTAGCCATGACCATGGGCAAGGTGGGTTCAGCTTCACGTCTTTAGCTTTGAGCCTCTGATGTTTTTAGACAACTTGGGTTGATAAAATAAATGTAACTGCACATTGAGCAGCTGTGATCGACTGTCATCAAATATGGCTTCTCTTTTTTATTCCTCCAGATCATCTTCTACGAGGACAGGAACTTCCAGGGTCGTTCCTATGAGACCAGCAGCGACTGCGCTGACATGTCCTCCTACCTGAGCAGGTGTCACTCCTGCAGGGTGGAGAGCGGCTGCTTCATGGTCTACGACCGCACCAACTACATGGGAAACCAGTACTTTGTCAGGCGTGGGGAGTACTCTGACTACCAGCGTATGGGCATGAGTGATTGCATCAGGTCTTGCCGCATGATCCCCATGGTAACTCATTGCTCTGTTTTAGATTTCTAGAAAATATCATATGATTAAGCTGTTTAAAGATGGATTTATTCATAGTTTTCTCTCATTCAATCAACAGCACAGAGGCCAGTTCAGGATGAGGATCTATGAGAGGGAGAACTTCGGTGGAATGATGCACGAGCTGATGGACGACTGCGACAACATGATGGACCGCTACCGTATGTCCGACTGCCAGTCCTGCAACGTGATGGACGGCCACTGGCTGATGTACGAGCAGCCCAACTACAGAGGCAGGATGATGTACCTGAGGCCTGGGGAGTACAGGAGCTTCAGGGACATGGGCTACAGCGGCACGAGGTTCATGAGCATGAGGCGCATCATGGATTCCTGTTATTAGAGCACCGGTGTATTAAAAAAAAAAAGATTTTAAATAAAATCTAATCATTTCTTTTAAGTGGTTTCCTCCGTTTCACTTACTATTCAGAAAACTGAAACAGACCCAATCTAACTTTATGCAATAAGATAATAATGAGTGCACATTTTTGATATAAAGCTTTCGGAATTTGTTAAAACAAATACGACACCATATCCATTCTGATTGTTCTGTGATTGCAAAAAGTAAGTGGTCTTAGTTAAATAGATGAAAAGAAAAAAAAGAAAATCAACGGCATAAATTGCACAACAGTATATTTGGTGGGTGTCTTGAGATATACATGCATGTGTCTCTGCTGTATAGTTCAGTCTAGTCTGATACACATCAGTCTTAGCCACGAGGACACTGAACCAGAATTTGAAAAAGGCTGACATTTAAAACAATCGATCAATCGTGCAATGATGCTCTATGTGAAGGTAAAAGAGCCGGAATCACATGGTCACACAAAGGGAAAGGCACAAATGGGGTTTTCTAGTAGAAAAACAGCCACTGAGTTGTTGCGGTTGCACAAGTCAAAATAAAATCAAAGCTAATCTTGCTAATCTTACAAAGCTACAACATGAAGACTTTGCTGATCAATTACAAAATTTGGTGGTTTTAGCCGTACACACATACAGTATTGTCAGACTTAAAACGCCTTGACTGTGAGCAGGTAAAAGAATATCTGCCATAAACTTTATATTTTTTACATTTCAGTAAGGATTCATGATTCATTCACTCCATTCATTACATGGAGGTTGTAAGTAATAAAACTGATGAATCTAGATTAGTAAGTAGTGTCTTTGTCTTTCTATTCACTTTTTATAGGCATTCGATAATATTGATAATAATATCTTTATTCAGGTAGAATAACTACCTCAGATGTACCACTGGCACATGAGGGAGTTCTAGGACCGCAATAGTTTTCCTCATGAGCTCTTTTGGTTGTAACATTCCAAAGGAGTCTAACATTTCTACGCTGATGATATTGTCATTTACTGCACCGTACCTAGTCCTGCTAAGGCTCTTAAGTATCTCCAGCTTACTTAACTGCAACTTATTCCCAATTCTAATTTCACTTACTTGAGAACTGCAGGAGCTACATCGGTTCAGAAAAACTTTTACCAGAAATAAATGTCCTAAAATGGTTTTTGTCTGATGATCAACTTTCTATTAAGGAGCAAATATGAAGCTTTTATTATGATTTAATGTATTACCAGCAATGCATCATCTTATTTATCCTCTCTTTTAGAATATTACTTTAGAAAACACTGAAGTCTTCATTCTCAAGATATTTCTTTTCAATGTTCCGAAATAGAAATTTGGACAGATTTTAGAATTTCTTCGCTTTCCTCCTGGAACAATTTCCAGACTTGACTTAAACGTCAAAATTTGATGACCATGAATCAGTTTAACACTCTTAGCAGTCGATATATACTTCATAATTTCTTCAGGCTTTCAAACTTCAAGATGGAAAACATCTCTGGGGTTTTCACTGCTCTGCAGCCCAACTGGATTATAGAGAGGACTGAACTGACTTTTGTCCTTCACAAACCTACACCATCTTTCTTCCGCATTCTGGCATCCCACATATTATCAGTTGGCAAGCTGATAACAAAAAATTCCTCTGGAGGATACAAGGCCCAGACAAGTTCTCTCCCTTCCCTGGACCCCTGTTGCTGACTCTTTGGCAGGGTCATCTCGACCAACGACGTCCAACAGACCGCACATACATAAACGTTGGACTGAAGACATAACTTGTACACACATCTGCCCTCTGCTCTTCACCTATCATGTGATTGGTGTTACGTTTGTGCAAATTATTGTTGTAAATAAGGGCCTTTTTCTTTTTCTTTTTTTTGCCAGTCCTCATTATGTTTCCTCCCTTCTCCACGGACCCATCCTCCCTTCCACTCTCTCTTCTTCCCTCGGCGCTTCCTCACTACTGGGCTGTGCGAATGTTATTTCCCCACTGCGGGACTAATAAAGGGATGTTTAATGATTTTCTTGATTTTGTCATGGTTGTTTCAAGTCGTGATGTTATGTGAAACTCAATGGGACAAACCTATTTCAAAAATAGCTAAATCAGGAAACATTGCTGTTATACAGCCAAGGCTAAAGCACACAAACGAACAACAGGTATAATTAATAATTACACTTCTTTTTTAGTTTATTTAAATGAAATGCAGACGTCTAGCACATATCAGTGATGCGCCTCATGCTCATGAACCTCATGCCGCTGTAGCCCATGTCCCTGAAGCTCCTGTGCTCCCCAGGCCTCATGTACATCATCCTGCCTCTGAAGTGGGGCTGCTCGTACATCAGCCAGTGGCCGTCCATCACTTGGCAGGACTGGCAGTCGGACATACGGTAGCGGTCCTGGATGTTGTCGCAGTCGTCCATCAGTTCGTTCATCGTCCCGCTGAAATTCTCCCTCTCATAGATCCTCATCCTGAACTGGCCTCTGTGCTGTAACGCCAGGCAGGAATAGATACGCGTCGCCGTTAAATCACCATTACAAGATAAAAATGAAAAAAAACAAAAAACACTTAACTGTATAAAAACCAAGAGAAGTCTCTTACATAGGGGATCATTCTACAGGATCTAATGGTGTCAAACATCATTCCCATGCTCATCATGCGTTGCATGTCATGGTACTCGCCCCTCCTCATGAAGAACTGCATGCCCATGTAGTTGGGACGCTCGTAGACCATGAAGCAGCCGCTCTCCACCCTGCAGGACTGGCACCTGCTCAGGTAGGAGGACATGTCAGAGCAGTCGCTGCTGCACTCATAGGAGCGACCCTGGAAGTTCCTGTCCTCGTAGAAGACGATCTGAAACAGGTCATAAGGAGCATCTTAAGATTTGAAATCCGCTTTCTTAGTGCGTAAAAACTATATCATATGAAGAAATGTAAATATCCTTTTACCTTGCCCATGATGGTGATTTAGGTTATTCCTTGTGGATGGTTCAACTTGCACTGTCATCCCCATGACTGCAGGGCTTTATATACAGAAACCCAGCTGCCGTGATGCGTTGTTATTCAAATGCACAAAGCTGATGAATTAGCAGTATGACTTTTGCTGAACGAGGCCTATAAATGTGCAACAATGGTTCTCCATCCATACATTTCTGGCAGCAGTAATCTGTATTTTCTGTTCTATTCTTCCATTATATGCACAAACTCTGTGTGTTCCATTCTCCATCAGAAGGTTCCACACTTATGGTCTGATCATCACTGATGGAAAGAACTCTGAGCGACTTCTTTGACAAACATGAACACAGAACTCCTACAGATCTTTGCTCAGTTTAAAGACTGACTATATATTTTGGCATTAAATCAGTTTATATATATATTAAGTTGATTCAAATATTTTCAGGCTGTGTAAAGTAATTACGAAGGTGATATGTATATTTCCATATTGAAATGTGCAAATTACCCTCATAATTGATTGCATTTAAAATCAGTTTTGGAATAGTGTTACATTTAAAAACAGGTTGGTTAAATGCCTTGAATGCATGTTTTAGGACTATAAATTATAAAGATGCATGTGCTATAATAAAGGCTGTCACAACAAGCTTTAAAGCTTTAAACTCAAATTTAGCTCTTTTATAATATGTGCATTAGCTTTAGCTTCAATGTGTTTCTTGCTCACAACCTCCAAACCTGGAGGAAGACGAGTTCTCTTGTGTCTGTTTCCTGGTCGCCAGCTGCCCTCACTGTGAATTAAAGGTAAAGCACTTAGAGAACATCTCATCATAAATCCAGCCTATTTATCATTTTAAAACATGCATTTTTAGGAGATGAAATACGTCTCTGATTCTGTAAGGACATTGGATGTGAATGTGGACGTTATGAACTTCATGTCACATAGAGAAGGAATGAAAAGGAGGACCCAAGCAAAGAAAACCAAGGAAGAAAAGTTGTTCACAGATCTAATGGAATAAACAGAGAGGTTTGACCTTCAGGAGAAACTGAATTTAATGAGGCAGGGAATAAATTCTACAATCAAAATAACCAGAGGCTTCACAAACAAATTGAAATGTACATCTACAGACGGGAAACCCAAGGAGGTGGAGAGAAGAATAACCCAACATGAAGACAAACAACCCAAAACATGACAATTTAGTTCTGATACTTTTATTTTTTATGCTGATGTAATAACCAAAGAGTTTGAAACTGAGCCGTGGTTTGTTTCTTTTTTGTTCATGTAAAGGAAACTTTATTTGGTCAAATCCCACTTAAAACAAAAATATGTTGTTTTTACATCTTGCCATGTACTTAACTTTTCCCATTATATACACAGAAATTCTAATCTATCGGCCATTTCTATTCAACAGTATGTCAATGTCAAAATAAAAGTATAACCTCTCCTACATAACCTTTCCTAAAACACAAAAATAAATTAAGTCAATGATTAATACCAGTCCATTGTTTTTGTCAGGAATTATGTTTTAATTTAAATTATGGGGTACAGCAGAACAGCTACACAAAATGTGTAAAAAAAAAAAAAAGAAGTGTGATCCATAAGGAGATATATCATGTAAAGTATATTATCCATAGATGTATAACTTTCATGTTCAACAGTAAACATAAGCGAGTTAAAGCAAAAATAAATATAAGAGAAATGCCATATGTTCACACAGAATCTGTAAAGCACACATTCATTCAAAGTGCTGGCAGCCCTTTAATTACCTTCATGTGGCTGCTTTTAATTATTCACAGCAATCGTTCTTTTAAATGCCCTTCCCAAACAATCTTTGCCAAATCAATTAAAAAAAAAAAAAAAAAAAACATTCACAAAGGACGTTAAAAATTCAACATCTTTTAATAAACAAAGTGTCTGATATTTACAGCAAGTTTTTTTTCTTTTTTCTTTTCGCTTCATGGCTAAAATTCGGTGACCCTCCTGAAGGAGCCGACGATGGCGCAGGTGGCACACCAGTCGCGGTACCTCCTGTACTCCCCAGTTCTCAGGAAGTACTGTCGGCCTCGGTAGTTGGGGTACTCATAGAAGATCCAGTAGCCGTTCATAACATTACAGGAGTAGACGTGGCGGTGATGGAAACGGTCAGACACACAGGGACAGTCATCCATGAACTCCATCATGTGACCGCTGAAGTCGGGCTTTTCGTAGATACGCAATCTGTAGGAGCCTCGATACTGCAAGAGCACAAGAATATTTCACTCAATGTTGATGTAACAGTTTAAACTTGTTCAAGAATTTTCACTCCAGTTTAAGTAACCCTGACTTTTAAAGGTCAAACTATGCTTGAGTGTCATCTTGAAGCCTACTTACCACTGGGATCATCCGGCACGAGCGGATACAGCTGCTAAAACCCATCCACCTCTGGTAATCAGGGTACTCGCCCCTCCTGATGAAGTACTGGTGGCCCATGAAGTTGGGTCGCTCGTAGATCATGAAGCAGCCACTCTCCACCCTGATGGAGTTGCAGCGGCTGAAGTACGAGTGAAGGTCCGTGCAGTCGTTGCTGCACTCATAGCTCCGACCCTGGAAGTTCTTGTCCTCGTAGAAGATAAGCTGGTGGAAAATACATGTGTGAGCTGTGTTTGGGGATTTATTTTAATTCAGCTCAGTAAAAATGTACTAAGGGCAAATTAAAATTGTTTGTAAGAACTTACGTTGAATATATCAGAGAGGAAAAACAGCACTCACCTTGCCCATGGTCTCCGTTGGAGAGATTCCCCATGTTTCCAGGCCTTTTTATACTGCCTCTTCACAAACAAAGTATTGTTATTCAAATGCTCTCCTAGTTCTAATTGAAGGCTACTGGCACATGTTTACCTTTTTTGTTGGGTGAGAAATATGGATTTGTATTTGAAAAAAAGGATAAATAATTAACTGGTTTGGTGTTTTGACATGCATGGACAGAGGAAAACACTAGTATGGTATCCACACATCCAGTGAACAATGGCTGCAGAACAATACGGAACAGCCCTTTAGCATTAAATATGTTGCTTAACAGAGGAGACAGCCATTCGCGGTCCCTAAACCACTGCTGTATGCTAAGCTAAAGCTGTCTAGATATAAGATGCTCACGGTTGGATTTCTTTATCCACTTTTACTTCTTTGATTAATTAAAACCAGTTTTGTTTTTTGTTCAGGTGTGAGGCAACCGTTTGTAAAATTTTCTTCGTTATAACTTAACCGTTACAATACCTTTGATTTAATTCACCTTTAATATTGGAGCGTAAAATGATAGCAAGAGCTAACCATAGCCGCCTCTGACATCACATGTTGCGTGTGTTGTTTATTGATTTACAGAGGATTGTGTATACAGTTTTTTTTCTGAGATGTGAAATGAGTACACAAAGATTAAGAAATATTAGTTGCCATTTAACATGTATTAAATGTTAACAAAGTTAAATAGCTAAAAATGTAAATATGACATAGTAAATATAGTATGTGAGAGACAATTAAAAATTACAGAAAGCTCCACTTGAAATAGAAACAACTTTTATCTGTTAGTCTGGAGATGTTTTTTTAAAAATATAACATATCTTAACTGCATGCTAAATTTTTTACAACTTTTTTTTTTATTTTTTTTATTGCGTCCAATACACAAATTTATTTACCTTAACTACAAAAAATAAGTTGAATTAAGATATTTATTTCATGTTTTCTTTCTTCATTGCAAACTAGGAAATAAGGGTAGGGAATTTGAATGTAAATATACGTATTATTACAATTGTTATAACAGAATAGAATTTCTTTTCCTGTGAGTTTAATCACTTATAGGTGGATTTCTTCTAGTTTCATGAGTGTAGTTGAACAAGCATCCCTTCACATCAGCTCATTTGACCCTTTTTATTTTTAATTACTCAGTGTTGCCTACATTTTCTACTCATTTACTTGAGTTAAAACCCGGGTCGCTCTGTATGTGTGATGCTAAAATAAACCCGACATGATTCTGTTTAACTCCTATTCTATAACCTACTGTTGAGTTTGACCACAGTGGTTTTCCTGCCTCACCCGGTCTTTGCTTACATGTTCTACACTGAATGCTGTTCGAATGGACTCAGCTAGAAACAGGTGAGTCCAACAAGGGCACCAAGTGGGAGGGGCCAACTCCAGCATTGTTCGCTATGGTATGCCTGATCGTACAGGAGATTAAACTAGAGCGTACTAAATACAGGCCATTGTTCAGCCCCCAGGCCCTGTGTGGTGGATATCTTCTCATTATTCTGTCAGCCTGCAGATGCACTTAGAAAAACATTCATGTGTTGTTAATCAGTTAAACTTTATTGAGGAAGCAGACATTTTGCAAAAGCTAAGCTTCAATTGAAATCAACGATTCTCCTGATGGAGCCGACTCTGGGGCTGACGCCGCCCCAGTCGCTGTATCTCCTGTACTCCCCGGGCCTCAGGTAGTACGCCCGGCCCTTGTAGTTGGGTTGGTCGTACAGCAACCAGTGGCCGTCCATCACGTTGCAGGAGTTGAAGTCGGACATGCTGAGGCGGTCCTGGACATTTGGGCAGTCGTCCACCAGCTCGTGCATCTGGCCGGACATGTCGAAGCGCTCATAAAGCCTCATCCTGTAGGAGCCACGATACTGGAACAGGATAGAGAAATCTAAGACTGTATCCAGGACAGCACATCTAAAAGGTTCAGGTACTCCTACTGCTGCGTTCTGAGTGGAAAAGATTTAACACTGCAAAAACTATATGCTAATCGGTCTGTCAGAGCTGTTTTTACTGCCCGTTTTAATGAGATAGAAAAGGCATTACCTGGGGAATCATACGACAGGATCTGACACAGTCGTTCATTCCTATCACCCGCTGGTTGTCAGGGTACTCTCCTCTCCTCAGGTAGTACTGGTTGCCCATGTAGTTGGGTCTCTCGTAGATCATGAAGCAGCCGCTCTCCACCCTGATGGAGTTACACCTGTTGAAGTAGGAGTGGAGGTCGGCGCAGTCGCTGCTGGACTCATGGGAGCGCCCTTCGAAGTTCCTGTCCTCGTAAAATATGATCTGCAAAAAGCAACCAATTGCAATCAAATGAAGGTATTTTCCTTTTTTTTTAACACCCCATCAGACATCTATTCCCCACAGGAAAAATAACGAGTACATTTTCTCTACCTTTCCCATAGTTCTGTTGTTGTCGGGCTGTTTCACCAGTCAGTATCATCCCCCAGCCGAGCCACTGTGCTTTATAAAAAAGAAAGAAAGGACAGCTGTGTGATTGCACAGCATAAAGTATTGTCATTCAAATATGTCCCTCAGTAATGACGGATCAGGGTTCGGGGGTTTGTGGGAGGGAGAAATCTGTTGATGTATAGATGGGCTCTGGTGGGTGATGAGTTATTGTTCTTTCCTCTATGTTCATCACAATTTCTCCCTGGAATATGCCACAGAATAATGGCCAGTGTGTGTGTCACACAGCATCAGCAAGATTAAAATGATATTTAATAGGGCTGGCACATAATCATTTGTGCAACCTATCGGCTAAAGCGAAATATATTAAATGTGAATATTACTGATGAATGATTTCCATCTGTCAGTAGTTATAGAAGGGATAAAGGGCTCAGCTTGAACAAATCCCAAGGGTGTCGTCTAAAATGCGAAAGTGTGAAAGTGAAATGAGGGTGCGTCCAAAGGGGTTATAGTGACATCTTTAATCTGTCAAAGGTCTGTTTTAGGCTTGATGTGAATACAACTCAATGAATCAGAAAGAAAAGCTCTCACACACACAGTCCAGGTTCACACAGTGAAGTAGTCTGGGTTCATTCAGTGATAGAAAAGTTTGGTCTAAAGTAGAAGTGACACCAGGCAGAAGATGTAGTTCATTGTTATTACAGTAAGATAGACAGTAAGACCCAAGGGCTAAAGGATTCATAAGTCATGCATTTGTGAGAACCCTCTTATAACTGAATGGACTACAAGTCTCCATTTTCAAACTGCTTTATTAAGATGTGAGTCGGTCCTTTGCATTGAGGTGTTTTGTTTCAGTTCATCTGTGTAGGTAATATTTTGATAACCATAACTTTGAACATGAAACATCCTGCATCTCTAAATCAGTAGTCCATGATGCGTCTTATGGAGCCGACCCTGGCGGTCTTGCCTCCCCACTCGCTGAACCTCTTGTACTCTCCGGGCTTTATCAGATACATCCTGCCTCGATAGTTTGGGTGTTCGTAGAAGAGCCAGTTGCCTTCAGTCACACAGCAGGAGAAGATGTCCTTCACGTGGAAACGGTCCATGACGCTGGGGCAGTCCTCCACCAGATCCATCACCAGACCTCCAAACTCGATTCGCTCAAAGAGGCGCACACTGAAGGATCCCAGCTCCTGTTTTTGGACAGGAGAGAGAATCATTACCTTCACATGATAATGTTTGACTCCATCACATTTATCTGCGTTCCTTTGAAACTCAAACAGAACACGTGTGAAGTTCAGTATCTGCTGATGTCTCTGCAATAGCTCACCACAGAAATGAGATGACACGAGCGGACGGAGTCGCTGACGCCCATCCAGTGGTGAAGGTCGGGATAGTCTCCTTTCTTCAGGTAGTACTGGTTACCATCATAGTTGGGTTTCTCATAGATCATGAAGCTGCCGCTCTCCACCCTGATGGAGTTGCAGTGGTTCGGGAGGCTGGTCAGGTCTGCACAGTCATGGCTACACTCAAAATGGCAGCCAGAGAAGCCCTTACCCTCATAGAAGATGATCTGGATATTAAAATAGTTGTTATCGTCTTTGAAAGGGAACCCACCCCACCCTCTGAGTTTTTAGAGCTGTGGTGTTTACCTTCCCCATGCCGGCTGGTTGGCCTTGCCCTGTGTGGTCCATCCAGCTCTTTGAAGACTCCCACCAAAAACATTATATAGTGAATGTGAAACGCAGACTCTGCATGTGTCATTCATATTGTAATGGTCAGGACTCTTTGGCATGTGAGCCTCCGTGTTGTTCTACACAGATGTTTACAGATGTTTGTCAGACCTGGTCTCCTGACAGGAGGTCAACACTTGTCCTCTCGTCGACAGCACCGAGTGAAGTAAGACTAATTGTTGTTATTAGTGGTAGTATTACATTTATAGCATCATGTCAGTATAAGATGTCGTAAAATGGGTTGGAAGTGAAAAGATTCATTTCTATCCACATCATCATCATCTATATACAGTCACAACAAGTGGTTTAAACAGAAATTAAAATTCTGACACCAAAATGTCCTGAAATATCCTTGTAGGTATCTTATAGTGAAGGAACCACCTGCAGGAATTTATTTTTAAGCAACCATATTTTCACTCAGATCCATCAGACCTGATCAATCAATCGGTTGAACACAGAGCTCCTCTCTACTCTTCTTCCTCTCCTTCTCAGCCTGTCTCATTCATTCATGTTAATAACATTACAACTCTTTCCTGGAATAGTGATGCTTTCGCCTCTCACAGCTTGTCATGGACCATTCTATCATCATCATCATCATCATCATCATCATCATCATCATCATCAGGGCTGTTATTGCGGTTGGTCTTTCAAATACTACAAACTAAAACTGATTTTCTTTTAACTCTTACAAGATTTAATTAGGATACTGACAAATCCATCTTCTGAAATCACGTGTCATCTTATTTTTAAATGGATTTAGATGTTTGTTTTTTATCTACTTGTTGTCTTCATCAGGATCTTTTTCTACACAGTTTTCCTGATTTATTAAAAGTTAAGGAACAAACTTCTCTCCTGATCTCAGAAAAAGTTCCAGTATTGCTGTTCAGACCAAAGATCGTGTGAAATTAAAGTCCTAAAACATCTTGAATTTGTACAGAAAATAAATCTCAATTAAATAAAGATAATTAGGAATTTCAGTGGTTGCAGTATTTTATTCAAACTCCTCAGGAGAGTCAGGGTGATCCCATCACACCTTCATGGGAAAACTTGCCAAACGAATGCAGAACAGGAGCAAGAGCAAAAGTGAACACGCTCTAGCACTGATGTTATTTTAGTCAGCATGTGAAACAGGGCATAGAGCATACATTTAACAAAAAACATCCTTCTGTTTTAGAGATCCACGAGGCGCTTAATGGAGCCCATCCTGGAGTTGTTGCCCCTCCACTCCGTGAAGCTCTTGTAGTGGCCGGGCCTCAGGTAGTAGTGGCGCCCCCTGTAGTTGGGCTGCTCGTACACGAGCCAGTGGCCTTCCATCACGTTGCAAGAGTTGTAGTTGGACATGTGGAAACGGTCCATGAGATTAGGGCAGTCGCCTGTCAGCTCCATCATCTCACCTCCCATGTCAAAGTGTTCGTAAAGCCTCAGCCGGAAGCTGCCGCTGTGCTGGAGGGCGGAAAGGTCAAAGGGTCAAATGGTCCATCGGTTTGTTGACACAATGGTAAAGACTGGTAAATAATAACAACAGCCAGTCTGGTTTCATTAACCTTATCCGGTTAAATAGTGACTGCTGTGCTTTGAAACTCATTGAACTTCAACTTCTCAATTATTAAAACTAAACAGTCAGGATGATGCATGAATCAACAGTTTCATCATTACCACTGGGATCATGCGGCAGGACCTGACGCAGTGATTCAGCCCGGTTGTACCCATGTAGTCGGAGTACTCCCCCCTCCTCAGGAAGTACTGGTTTCCCATGTAGCCGGGTCGGTCGTAGATCATGAACATGCCGCTCTCCACACGGATGGAGCGGCAGCGCTCGAACATGGAGTGGAGTTCGGCACAGTCGCTCATGCACTCATAGTGACGGCCTCTAAAGTTTCTCTCCTCGTAGAAGATGATCTGATGGAACACGATGATCCTGGTTTTCACATGTTCATTTTCAAGGATATTGAATTATTTACAATTCATAAAAAAAACCCACAAACCTTTCCCATCGTGACTGCTAGTGCTCAAACCACCTCCTGCTTTTGTCCACAAAGGTCAATCCCATCTTTATATAAGAGCGTGCTGTGGACCAGGTGTTGCCAGGTTTGTTGTTATTCAAATACAGCCTGGTGTCAGCATCACAGTTAACGCTCTATGCACAATTTCTAGCAAGAACCACAGTAGGACAGTCACTGGAACAGTCCCCAGCTGAGCTCCTCTACCCGTCAGATGGGATGGATTCAGTCCAAGCATCCTTTAGATGATGCCCAGATCAATTTGACGAAATCATCTTGAATTATAGTTTATAAAACATAGAGCAACAGGTGAATAACGCGTACAGATACTATGATCACTAATGGTGTTTGACCCCAGATATGGTAAACCAATTTATTTAAGCACCCAGAAGGTGAATCTCACAAAGAAGAAACGCATAAAGAAAAAATGAATTATGGGACTCAAGTTTTCTACTGGAATAATACTAATAATAATAATAATAATATTAATAATAATAATAATAATAAATAAACTTATTGATAAAGGTGGATTCTTATGAGATGAATCAGTCAATACCAAATGATTTATTCAGAAACATGAAAGGGAAAAAAATAAACAATATAATAATAGATTCGATCACTTAAAACAATTCCATTCTCATATATTTGGTTGATCTCTTTATTAGCCAATGAGAAATTGCAGCGCCGTAAGACTAATTATTATTTAACAATGTCATTTTCCACAAATACATATCTTAATAAGGAAAGAAAATAGAGGAAGAATTTATCTTTTATGAAATTCAAATGTCAATCAACTCGAGTGAGATCGTGATTAAAAATCGGTGATTCTGCGGAAGGAGCCGGTGGTGGCGCAGGTGGCCCCCCAGTCGCTGAACTTGCGGTACTCTCCGGGCCTCATGAAGTACTGGCGGCCGCGGTAGTTGGAGTGTTCGTAGAAGGTCCAGTAGCCCTCCATCACGTTGCAGGAGTAGATGTCCCGGCTTCGGAAATGATCCTGCACCGACTCGCAGTCGTCGCTGAACTCGATCATCTGTCCCTGGAAGTTGGGGCGCTCGTAGATGCGCATCCGGTAGGGGCCCTCGCTGGTCTGGGGACCACAAGTAAAACAACAAAAATCAAAGACCTGGAAGGAGCGGCATCCTCTCACTATCATTTTATCCCTCTATTTATCATCCATCCATCCATCCATCCATCCATCCATCCATCCATCCATCCATCCATCCATCCATCCATCCTCTCACATAGGAGAACGTGCGGCAGGAGCGGATGGTGTCGTTGTAGCCCATCCAGCGCTGGTAGTCCGGGTACTCCCCCCGGGTCAGGACGTACTGGTAGCCGGTGTAGTTGGGTTTCTCGTACAGCACCCAGCAGCCGCTCTCCACCTTGATGGAGTTACAGCGGCTGAAGTGGGGGTGCATGTCGGCGCAGTCCGTGTCGCACTCATAGGAGCGACCCTGGAAGTTTCTGTCCTCGTAAAATGTGATCTGAGTTCAGGGGGGAGAAGGGAGGACAAACCAGAACCAATCAGAGCAAAGAAACAGAAAAGATGTGTTTGGTGTCGATCTTGCATCCAGACAATCGATCATCCATTCATGGAATAATTATTTTTTTTAAATGAACAACCATGACTTAATGCCTCCTATATTATAATCAATAGATCTCTCAACGAGTTTATCACATTTATGATGTGTGATCAGATGAAGAACAGAGTCAGGTCCTCCTCCTTACCTTACTACTCATCCTGCAGAGTGTTGGAGCCGGTCACGTCTACTGCAAAGTGGTGGTCTCTCAAAGCAGGACCAGGGCCCCGCTATATAAACCTCAATCAAAAGGATGGCAGATCCCACTTTAGCTGTTTATTCAATGAGTGGGGATTTAACGCGCTGGCATCGCTGCCAAAAGTCTTGATCCTGGGCATAGAGCAAAAATCCCTGAATCATCAATGCCAAAAAAGTCCTAGCAGGCAAATTACTGGCCGGCTGTGTTCCTCTTTATTGATATGGACATAAGAGACACGTTTTCCTCTAATCCCTCATCAAGTGGGCCGATCTTTGCCTGCAGAATGTCAGAGGTCATCACAAAAAAAAAAACAAGGCCTATAAATATTGGTATAAAACAGAGGTAAAGAAAAATCCAGAACATCAAGAGTGGGTCATAATAGAGTGTTTATTACATCTGCTAGTTCAGCTCCAACTGTAGTTACACTGATTCATGTCGTGTGACAAACTAGGCCTGACGATGACTTTAGCAAACTGATGTATAAAATTATTTTACTGTCAGATGAGGTGTTTTGTTGTTCCCACTACCTGCGCAGTGGATTGATCAGATTATATCATTGAGCATGTATTTATTTATTTAGATTTTTTTCATGTAATTTAATGTCAGGTTTTCCACACTTTGACGAACACCACATTCAAGCTCTTCCCTCCTCCTGTCCCTCTTCTTCTCTGTGCATGAGGACAAAACCGAACTGTTGCACAAATGAAGTCAGTGACGTCACTGAGTGATGTCATTGGGTGATGTCACTATGATGTCATCGGGTGATGTCACTGTGATGTCCCTGGAGGATGTCAGTCGTGCAGAGACTCCTGGGAGGCGTCGTAGCGCTCAGCTCTGTCCTCATCGCTGTCCTGTGAGGCAGGGGGACAACAGTGCGTTAGATGTCAGTTTACAACCACGGGGGGGCAGTAGAGACCTCTTATCCTCGTTTAGAAAAAGGTTCTGATAACCTCTTCTTCATAAACCTGATGATGAGGAGGCTGCAGGACTCACAGTCAGGAAGGAGCGGCAGGAGGAGGAGGAGGATGAAGACGGTACGTGGATCCGTACAGGTGGGGCACGAGTCCTCCCCCTCTCAGAGAGCCACCTTTTTAACTTGAGATCTGTCACACATATTGAAAAATTCAAGACAAGGAGTCATTGTATCCCCAAACAGGGGCCCGGGCCCCCCATCAGGATGAATGGGGGTAGGGGGGTCACACTGACTGTGCTTCTTGGAGTGCTGCACTGCCTTGTAGGAGCCCAGCATGGCCAGCGGATGGTAGGATAGAGTGAAGGGATGGACGATGGAACCCTAGAGTTGAAAAATGGTGCAATCAAACTTTGTCAACATTTCCTGCAAGTGTGTTACGAGGGCATTCATAATGCATTATAACACAGGCTTCCCGAGGTTCGCTATCTGCTGTAAACAAATATAACATCTTTTTCTAAACGACAGATTATTTAAAATTTATTCAAATGTATTTGTGATGAAATGTACACTACGAACAGTTATAACATGCATACGCAGTCACAATGCATTCTCAGCTCATCAGTCAGTCATTGATTTATTACTTTTCAAAAAGCAGCCAGAAGAAGCTCCAAAGCTTACTTCATCATATGTCACAGCCTGTAATGTCCACTGTACATGTCGTGTAGACATAAGGCATTACGAAGGTGTTATTATACTCTGTAAATCTTGTACAAAAAAGCCATTTCATCCTCGTGATCAATAAACTATTCTATTCATTTACAAATCACGCCAACAGATGTGAGATAACAATCCGCACCTTGGACTGCTGGTTGGGGTAGGAGGCAGCCGGTTTACGTCTGTACAGAGACAAGATCTCCTCCACCGGGAGGCTGCTCTGAATGAAGGGACGGCAGAACGGCTTCGTCACAAACTAGTTCGTCACAGCAGTGTAAGAATTACAGAAGAGACTATTTGATGAAACGTCATCTAGAGTCATACAGACAGCATTAACATCCCACAATGCAGCTCGGTCATAAAGTAAACAAAAGATAAATAAGCACACGATTGAGCGACGTTGCACAGATTTGTCCTCAGCCTCACCATGATTATCCCTGCAAATGACGACAGGATCATGGCCTCCCGTTCCAGACGATTGGGATACTGGACGCTCCTTAAGTTGCTTGATGCTCCACTGTGGGACAGAAGAAAGAGGAAGATTATGTACAGTAGAAAAGAAACACCGATTCAGTCGGTTAGACGCCCTGAAATCCAAAGTAAATGAAGAATTAAGCCAAAAATTGAAGACACATGTAATTTTTTAAGCTAATGTAAGGGTAACAGTATTACATAAATCGTGGTTTGGAATGGAGACTACTTCCTGATTGTTCCAGTATAAATGATATTATTGGTGGGGCTCAGAATGCTTTCCAGTTCAAAATACAGTGAAACCTGCAGGATTTTATACACATTTAATCACAATTTAACCTGATCCTCTTTATTTTGCGACACCCTGGATTCCAAATTATAAAAGTTGTCAATACTTTTGAGAGACGCTCCACATTTCCAAGCCAGTCATAATATTAGCAGTTTCCTCAGGCTCATTTTATCCTCTCAAAACAGAGATCTTACATGATGTCTCTGTCGAGGACGTACCGCCCCACTTCTTTGTCCAACCACCAAAAAGCGACACTAACTGCAAGGTCATAGTGCGCCTGTAACACAGAGAAACCAGTGTCACGCTAGAAGTCCATCATTTCCTGTTTTGTTTGCGCAGCCGACTCGTCTTTGTGTGCCCCTTCTCAACATGGAGCCACAATAAACGCGTTTTTACCAGGTCGTCCAGCAGTGTGGCGGTCCTCCTCCCCTTCGGATCGAAAGACTTTTCTCTGAGTTTCTGCCCAATATAATCATCTCTGTTTGGATCAGAAAGAATCAATCAGCTCATGTTTAAACCGGGCTCTCCCACAGGACTCTGGGCCTTTTGATTTCCACTCACATAAGAGCTTTAACCTCTCTTTTCAGCTGTCTTGCCTCCATTTTTTAAAGGACTTCTGCAAAACATGAAAAATATCAGCAAATGTTTTTTATTCATAAATGAATTTTTTTCTTTTGCAAGAAAGTGAACATGCAGTGTTAATACTGTAAACGGTTGATTTTATTAGTTTGAGACCTCATCTGGGCCAAACGGAGAGCTACCAACAAATACTAAAGTAATACTAAAACTGCAACAAACCGTCCCTCCGGTGCAATAACATCTAATACAACTTTGAAAAGAAGTGTGTACTCACCACACAGTTCTTAATGTTGAACAGCTGATAGACTTTCAATTCACACCATGTTGGAAAAGCATGTTTTACTGCAGTCCTGCAGCCACTGAAGCTAGTGACCTTTCTGGAGAGCACAAGCCTTTCAAGGCAATGTGGAGCAAAGCTCTCAGGTGAACAGCCAGGAGTGAATTATTCATAGAGCTCACTGCCGACCACACACGGCTGAGAAATGAGTGAAATACAGAACGGTGTGCAGATCGGTTTCCATGGCCGTGATGTGAAGTAATGCAAACATTTTATTACCATTTAAGTCACAAAATGTCAACTACATGTTTGAAGTTTGAGTATCCAAAAGTGAAACAGTTGACAGGCGAATTAAAATTGAACAACTTGAATGAACCATACAAAGCAGAAAACAGTAACAATAATAAGAATAATGATGCTAATGCTAATTCAGATCGTCAAAACAGAGCTTTCCAGCTTTGGTTGGGCTGCCATCTTCTTCAGCCTCTTCTTCTTCTTCCCTTCCTTGAACATGGGAGAGCTCAGAAATGTGCTTTCTGTGTATTTATCCCCACGTCTCATTTTGCTGTTGCAAAAAAGAAGGGAGGGAAAAAAAGGTATATTAAACATCGAAAGCTATTTTCTGATTGAGAAACAGTTGTGTCCAAAGATCAAGGCACCGATTGGTTGGTGGTGCATTTGACAAACAAATCCAAACACCGTTTTCTAAGTGCTTAAGTAATGTTAGAGGAACGAAAAGCGTAGAACCTCTCTGAGGGATCTGAAGGACTCAGATGGCCTACACTACAGCAAGCCCTCGCTGGAATTATCGTGTAGTGCGAACAAAGCATGTCCTAACATTGAACCTTGTGGAATGCTGATGAGGATCTGTTGGAATAAAAGCAACCGGAGTGGAGGTGGTCCGTTAGAATGGAGAGGCACTCGCCTGTTGAGGGACGGCTCCTTGTAGCTGACCATGCCATTCCGTCTCCTGGTTCTCCCTCTGCTTTCATTCTCTGTGGTTGCAATGATGTTGGTCAGTGATGTCAAGACTCTTCCTTCTGCAACACATGTTGAAGACTTTTGTTGTCACTTGACTTTGAAGACAATCCACTAAAGCGATGGATACCATACCTGGAGTGTCTTTAGTAGGGACAGTTGAAAACTTCTCAGTCGCCGCCGCTTTGCGAGACGTCTCTGTCTGAGGAGTGGCGAGTAGTGACCCCATCTCCGTGTCGGCGGTGCTGACATCTACAGCCAGCCACGGCGGCACCTCGTCCATCAGCAGTTGTCCTGCGCTCTCAACGTCCGCCTCGTGACTTGTGTCCATGGTTTGTAGTACATCAAAAATCTTTGTATCGCTTCGGGAGGTGCCGTCTTGAGTTTTCCCTTCATACACGACAAACGTCTCCCTTACATTTTTGGGTTCCAAGAAAGCACGCAACTTTTTTTTTGAGGATGAATTTCTGGGTTGTTTTGGATTTAACTCCTTGGTTTTTAAATCGTAGAGCTGCTCAGTGACGTCATCTCTTCCACTGGTGTAGGAATGTGGATCATCCACTTCCATAAGTTCTTCATCTCTATCGAGATCATGAATTCTGTCCACAGGATGATATGGTTCATCCTCATATGGCAATCCTTTGCTGCTCCTTTTCTTCTTCCTCTTCCTGTCATTCAACTGACCAGCCCTCTCCTCCCTCTGCACAGCTTTCCTCTTCCCGGATTGACTCTTTTCCTCTTTCCTCTTATTCTTTAGCTTTTGGAATTCTGTACCTGGAGCATGACTTTCCTCCGGTGAACGTATTTCCCAGTTACTGTTGCTATGGGAATCGTCTCGATGATTTCCTGAATGCTGTGCATCAAGCCAAGGATGCTTGTAGGAGATCTGTGGGTCGTCAACAAAGAGAGGATTTGATTCTGATTTTCGCTGACTGATTCTCCAGTCGGAAGCCGTTTGTGGTTTTCCTGCTTCAGAGTTGGATAGTGTAGAAGCTATTAAGTCTTCAGCTACTTCTTGAGCATTTGATGAGGCCCCATCATCGATCACTGATACAAAAAAAGTCCCTCTGCATTTGTGACCTGCCCCAGAATTAGTCTCAATGCTGTTCTCATGTTGTTCTCCCACTTCAGACTGACTTCTCTCATTTTCATGTAACTGTGATGGAACGGTGACAAAAGTCTTCCTGGTGACTGATGAAACCCTCCTTCCTCTAGTTCTGGTCCTTCTGCAGGTGATTTTAGACGTTGCTTCTCCTTCCGTGTCTTTTTCAGCCGGTAAAGCTACACTTCCTATATATTTTCGGGATGCAACTTCATGCTCCATGAAGTAATCATCCAGATCTTGTCTTGTCTGAGTGTCGAGGGGCTTTGACTTATCTTGGTCGTGGGACTTGACCATCTTCCTGTTCTGATGGTTTCCAGCTACAGACTTGTTCAATTTTGGGATACGAGAAGTAATGGTGCCCATAAACTGTGACTTTGACTGAATCTCAGTAGCATCTGTGACCTTATCTGGACATAAATTGTCATTAAGACCACTCTGAACCTCACTCCACCAAGAACCCGAAGAGGTCTTATTTTGTGGATCCTCACTTGATCCACCACTTTCTTTCTTCTTCTTCTTCTTGCGTTTTGGCTCGCCAGTGTTTTTGACCCTGGTTTCCACGGTGACTATCTCACTGGCGTTAGTTTGAGTCATCTCCATTGTTGTATTCAGTAACACAGTCTTCTCCTGTTTGTGACTGCATTCTTGTTCTGTTTCAGCGATTCGGCTGCCTGTATGGGCATCGTCAGGCCCGAGGTTTTCACCTGAGCTTACGATGGAAGGAGGTTGAGAGTTCTGGGAGCAGAGGACTGACTTCATATCTAACCCAGATTGAGACACCGTTATAGACAGCCTCTCTGCTCCATGTCTTGATAGATGGTTGACGGATGGATGGGTTCCTGTCTTGGGAGATGGCACACACTGCATTTCCACCACATCGGTTTTCCACGGCTCCTTACCACTGGAAGAATCAGTGTGGTTTTTGCACCCTTTCTGGATATTGAAGACACTTTTCTGTGGTGTGTGTCCTGAGGTTGTTTGGATGGGACACAACAAGAGTTCTGGAATTTCAGTTTGAGATGATAACTGGTCTGTGAGACTAATAATTAGGAAGGGGAACAAGAGACAAAGAAAAGATCATTTATAGAGGATAATAATAAAAGATAATAAATAATAATAAACGATAATTTGTTCAAAGCGCAGATCTGTCTGAATCGCAGCCCTGACTCACCTTCCCACTGCAGGATCTGCATTGTTGATGTCATCGTCAAGACGTTCCAGAAGTTCCTGAATATAAAAAAAACTGTTTGCATTTGGTATTTTTTAATGTAGTGCAGTACTTTCAACTGCTAACATTCAAATATGTGTAAATACTTTATTTTCATTGTTAATGGAAATAAAAGGACATTTTGATGTCATCCTCTTGGAAATGGAAATGAAACGTCCAGATTGTGACTGAACACCCTGTCGGAGATGCAAAGAGTGGCTTCAGAGCGAACTATACTTTTCGAATAAGTGATCATATTAAGAATGAGGGGGAGATCACTCTGAATATTTAAGTATACAAGATTGAACAGAGCAGATCAACACTAGTTCAATGTGAATGTTTATCGTCTTCATACGATAGTGTCCTGATAAATTTTCACTGTTATTTCTTTCTGTTCTATTTCTAACTTGTGTTGTGGGAATCCTTTCATGTGGTATGTAATGTATCGTCCAGAGATAGTCTTAAAAGAGAAAAAAAAAGTCAAAGTTCATGTAAAACTGAAAGAAATCCTTACGCTGTCTGATAATAGTTCAGTCACCATGTTCAAGTGCTCCGTAGTGTTGTGATGGAGACTTTGCAGGATGTGGAGCTGGAACAGAAGAGTATACAATATGTATGAACTGGAATGATTGCCCTCTGACAGACAGGCCATAATATTCACTAATGAATAATTAAATGCACTGAAGACTTTCACTCAAACCAACCAGTTTCCTGTTCTTATACTTCTTGGTGGCCAGCTCGAAGCAAAGAGCCTCCACTTGTTTCTGGAGGTGCATGATCTCCTTCTCCAGCAGCCTGTTTCTCTCCTTCTGGGTTTCCAACGCAAGAGCTAAAGCCTTGTTGTTGGTCTTTAAAGACACCTTGAAGAAGGACGAAGTGTCTGATGTGTACCAAACATAGGTTTTTAGTCAGAGGATGAATGAACATTCGTGTTTGTTGTGTTCAAATGAATGAGACTCACTGAGAATCTTATTTTTGATCTTGGAAGCTGCAGCTGAAGTCTTCTTGGAATCTGGTTTAGGTGTCATTTTCTTCATGGTCAACATAGTGAGGGAATTCTCAAGAATCTAGGAAAACAAGGAAACAGGAGCATGAGCAAAAGCAGTATTCTGGATTATTGATTTAAATAGAAATGTGATTACAGTACATTATTTGAAACAAAACACTGGGTCACAACGTATTAAATAATATCCTACAGAAATAAAAGCGTAAGATTTTTGAGAAATACCTCAGCTGGGAATTTTTCTACATTTTCTCTAATTCATCATAAGAATGCATGGCTCTTGATTAAAAAATCAGACATCAACTGGGCCAGTATCTATGAGAATGATTTGTGCAGATTCAAGGTAGATTATCAAAGTCTGATTAAAAAATATTCCATCCAGCATGGGGAAAAAATTTAACAATAAGATCGAAACAGCGTCTTTGTACATCTACATCAGGTAAATAATAGAATACAGTATTGACATAGTAAATACCAACCAAACGTGGCTCCTAGTGGAGGGATTTTGAGTGTGCTGATCACGACCTCCATAAATCAATAGACATCGATTAACTGCTTTGGTTGATCGGTCTGATATACTGTATTATAATCCAACGTTAACAATTATGTCAGCGGGCACTAATGTTAAAGTTAGATGATCAAAATAAGGCTAGAACCCCGTTCACGATCAGACACTGTAATTGAAATTGAAAGTATTGATAAATTTGATCAATCATTTGCTAATGAACCCTAAGAGAGTTATTTTGAAGTCCAGACATCAGGTCGCCGACGTTAGCAGGAGGCTAATTAATATACAGCATTTGAGTGTTCGTTATGTTTGCTAATATAACCAAGATCATTACTCTCCAGAGTTGGACCGAAACTCGCCTTAGTCACACATTGATGATTGGGAGCCTTACTTCTTACACAAAGTCCCCGGCGACTACGAGCACGAATCGATTAGAGGAAATCGATCTTTTCCTTTTTAATACGCCGCTAGATCCGATTCCACACATCCAAAAAGTGCGCCGCGCTTCCGTCAACGGCTCTGAGGCGTGGCTTAAAACCAGATGACCAATCAGAAGCAAGAAATTTTGAGGTTTTTTTTTTAACCCGTTAAGTGGTCATCAGGCAAAATGTAAACCTGGACTTATGTTTGAACTCCCAACAAATCAGCTACTGTATTTGATCTCTAAAATCTTGTTAAATCGTTGATTATGTGTTATTAATATCACAATTTCAAACGTCATAATTACTTGCAGATTTTGACACTTCAAACAAATAAGGAACAACTTGTTTGAAGTTAGAAGGGTTGTGTGGGTATGTACAGCACACCCACATGGAATAACTTTTCCCCATGAAATGTGACAGATTCTGATATACAGTAACTTAAACATTCAAGATCCCACAAAATTATATTTCGTATTTTTATGACCTAAGGAACGCAACCTTATCTTTTATTTTAAATATGAAAAAAACCCCATATCTATTCCATGTGTGACGCCATCAATCGATATTTCTGAATTTGACCTATTGTGCCTTTTTTTTCTGTTAACGTCCATCTACCAGAGGTTATTGATGGTTCGATTCGTCAAGACTTCCTAAATAGCGGAAGCGTTATCTGGCAATATTCTTTTCCAGAATGGCGAAAGACATAACCCTGCCCAATAATACAGCTGATTGCCTTTCTTTGAACCAATCAAACCAACACCATTTACCGGTCTTCACCAATCTGTGACAGACGAGGGCGGGTCATGTCCTCAACATCCTTTACTAAAAAAAAGTAATACGGTAGTCGGCGTTTTCTGGTGTTTTATTTACATGTGGATGTCTGCGAAGTCGGAGTTCTTCATCATTGATGTCATACTCAAGCAGTGAGCAGGTGATTATCCTCATTTCACTCTCATTCGTGTTTTACGTCTCAGCTACGCGAAGAAGGTTGTTGTAGGCTACCGGCTAGCTAGCATAAGAGGCTAACGTCAAAGCGCTTGTGTACAGCTGTTCAGCCGGTAGCGGTAGCTACGGTAGCTGGCTAATGTTAGCAAGTGAAATATTTCGTTTTTCAAGCGGTTTCCGCTAAAAAAAAAAAAAAAAAAAAGACGCTTAGTTTATGACAAACTGCGTGACTGTAGGCGAATATCGCACATAGCAAAGAACGTTGACGTAAACATTTAATTAGTATTTACAAAGGGCTTTTAATTGAATGCTAGCAGGTCGAACTTGACAGTTTAATCCAATTTGCTGTCCGGCTGTGACGCAAGACGTGATGCGCTAACATCTACGATGCTGCTGTCAGTCGTTACACCCCTGGGGGAGTCGTAACCCGCCATTTACCAGCACAGCCCACGTAGAATGATGTTAAACATTACACATACACTGCGTGGTCACGTACTGCGTGACACACGCCGGCTGGTTTGGTCTCGATGTGGGTCGGGTCCACACAGTCACGCTGCGGCCTGTTGTGGTCACATGACCGGCTGGGCAGCGTGACGCTGCCGCGGGCAGGTCCTTCCGCACATGATCGAGAATGGCATGCACAGCAAACCGGCAGTCTGTGTTCTTCAGACGGTAAGTCGAAGGGACATCCTCAAATTGTCTATTTGAGGCATGTTGGTGGATTTAAAAAAAACAAACCAAAAAATAAATTTAAAGGACAGTTACTAATGGCTTTCTGGTAGATTCGAATGGACAAAAGTTATTTATGACTCACTGGAGCTCGTTAGAAAGAGTTTTCTGTTTTCCCTTCTACGATCAAGGCCCCAAAACAGACAGATTTCTCCTAAAGCTAAATCTGTGATTGGTGAAAACAATATGTTGTTTGATTTGTATTAAGTAAAATGTCTAACTAAAACTTGAACTTCCTCATTGTGGCATTTTACCACAGAGTCGGTTGAGTTCCTTTTTCTCACTTTAGTCTGCCTGGGTTCATGAGTGGAAAAGACTATAATGATGATAAACATTTTTTGTAGGGCACATTTCATGCAAGAAATGCTAAGAGCTATCACATGTGTTCCTAAGTAAGAAGCTAAATACCATTTGGTGTTGTGACCTGACTGAAAGCTTCCTGCAGTTGTTCATTTACAGTCTGTGTTGTGAAACAGTTTTAATGGCAGCAGTAATAAAACAGTGAGAATAAGATCAGTTTATATTTAATCTAAAAGGTGAGATCAGAGATTCACAGTGAGCGAAGGAGCAACACTTGTTTGGTCGGTGATTTCTACGGATCCGTTGCACTTAAACATTTTTTTTGTCTCTACAGCAGGACCGGCAGTGACATGGCTGCTGATGACAAGTCCTCATCCTCTTCTTCATCAGATTGGAGCGCGGAGCCGCCGGTCCTTTCCCCCTCCAGCCCCTCCCAGCTCACCCACTTCAAACCTCTGACGCCAGAGCAGGATGAGCCCCCTCTTCGCTCTGCTTACAGCTCCTTTGTCAACCTGTTTCGTTTCAACACCAAAGGTCAGAGACTCCCAACAAGCGTAAAGATTTAGTCAGAGTATCAAACATGATACAGTATACCAAAACTTTGGTGTTCCCTCAGCGTCAGATCTGTGTGCGGTGGTAAAATGACTGTAAACCAGATATCTTAAAAGTTTTTAACAACTTTCAGTGAAACGTTATGAAGCAGTGACTCCTGGGAAGGAAGCCTGCTAATGAGACTTTGAGGCTAGTGTTCATCTTGACACAGCAATGTAGATGTTTGTTTAGCTGATGTGGTTTATAGGACAGGTTTTGGATAAGTGGCTCGACAACAGACATCCTCTGCTTTGTGTTTCACTAAAAGCCTATTTGTGATCGGTGCTGTTTGTTTGTTGACTGCTTATGCAGAAGACAATCAGAGTGATGGGTATGACATCATGGCATTGGATTTATGGATTTTCTCGGAGTGTCGACTCTGGTGTTTAGTTTGGGTGCTGTAATCAGGAAGTATTGTTGGTTACAGCCGAGCCTTTTTTTTTATTTTTACTAGAGTTGGCTCAATGAAGCCTAAAATACCCATCAGGGATAATGAGAATCACTTCAATGGATTCAATGGGTGGTAATTTTCTTTGTTAGTGCCTCGGGCTCTGTTCCCACTAAATGGGGCATTTGATGCAACATTTGATTCTGTGATGCATTAAACCAATCAGCTGCTGCCTTCTTCATAAATAGGGAGAGCTATGAAGAGGACATAAAGCACACCATACACAAAACAATAAAAGACCGTCTCCATTTTTTATTCTTGGAAGCTGGTAAGTGAGCGTGATTTCCATTTAAACTAAATTGTGACGCAGCCCGCTCTTCATTTCTCACTCTGTGGTATAATTTTATCCACAACTCACTGTGTAAAACAGATGGTTGGAATCACAGGAAAAGTGTATCGTTAAAAGTCATTCATTTTAGATCATTTCACAGTAAAAACTGAAATGTAAACGTCATCCTTCCCGTCAGGCGTCCAGCGTCTATGGAAAAAGTCTGAATCTGACTTGGCATTATGCCTCAGCTCCAGTTAATCTTCCAGTAAACAGTGAACCAGCCGTTCATCACAGTCATGTGAGAGGACTCCCCAGCCTGGACCTCATGTCACCCGTCCTCACTCTGGTAGCAGGAACCTCGCTGACGCTTCGTCGCTGGAGGCTGCTGAGCTTCGATTTCCATAATGTGTAAATATAGTGACGGAGATAGAGGTAGAAATAGTTCACTTCTGTTTTTGAACAAAGTCTCCAGTTTCTGTTTGGTTCAATGCCCTTCATCAGCTGCTGGATCGGTTCCTCTGGTTTGTGTTAGACATTCATCGGGCGACGCTCGCCTGGCGGGTTTTTGGACAGTCGATCTCAACCATTAAGTCATAACTCGAGTTTCACAGCGACGCCCAACAAGATAAAATTCTTCTATCCTATAGGTCAAAGGTCAGCTTCACAGAGGAAGTTCATAGTCTGCAGGCATTACATACCTGTGGGTAAAAAAGACAGTTTGACTCTTCTTTCTTCTTCCTCCTCCTGTCATACTTGTGTACACAGAGGAGGCGCGTCCTGCTGCCTCAGCAGCTTCAGAGAAGCAGGTTGTGTCGTCTCCTTCCCCCCAATCAGAGCGCAGGAGCTGGTCCACCAGTCCGTCCCACTCCCTCTACGGCTCCAGGACGCACCGGAAGCAGCACCAGGACCACCACCGCCGGGCCTCCAGTGCTTCTGGTACACACACACACACACACACACACACACACACACACACACACACACACACACACACACACACACACAAAGGATCTGTGTTTTAGTTTGATGTTGGTAAATATTTCTGCTTGTGTTTCTGCTGGTGAACAGACTTCCATACTAGGAACTGGTTGGACATGTCACAACTTGATGAATCCAGTGATTCCCTTGAACCTGACTGTCATTTTAAACCCTATGAGTTGATTCTAAAGTCTTAAATTTGCAGTGAATAAACAAATCAAATTCCTGGCATACACTAAATTTATTGTTTTGATGTTATTTAAGCTCAATTTAAGTCCTAAAATTCTTGTAAAAACCTTGTGGACAAGTAAAAATAAATTGGACCCACCACTTAAAGCAGACTGATACCATCTCTGTCACATCAGTATATGGTATTACACATTATAAATTCCTGACCAGGTTATTGATTTCATGACTGATCACCAAGACAAATCTGTTTTTAAGCCCACTTGTTGGATTAAATGTTGGTCTGAACACTGTTAGAAGTGGTGGGTTACAGGTAAAACATTTTAAAATCATGTCTGTATATGGATCTCATCCAGTACCTGGTAATATTTTCCACATATTTTCCTCAGGAAAACAAAGATATTGCAGTGCCATAGTGTTTAAAACTGTCATCATGAGCAGATAGACCAGGAAAGAAAGTGAATGAGAGGCTTCTGTATTTCTCTCTGAGCATCGTGAGTAACGTGCGTTCTCTCTCCTCTGATTGCAGTGGATTGGCCAGGTGAGGGATGCTCTGTGTGTGTTTTCACAAAAGGAGCTTTTCTCTAACAATCTAAAGAATGGCCTGACGCAAACTGAGTTGCGTGTGTGTGACCGCATGGGAGTGTGTGTGTTTGACATCTCCTTTGGTTTGCCCTAATGTTTGCCACTTGGGTACTAATGTTTGTCAGGAAGGGTTTCCAAGCTCACATTTATACTCAATGCGTTTTTGTCCCTGATCCAGCTCTCTTGTTATCATTTGGATACATTTGCAACCACTGCAGGTGATAAAGTGTGTTGTCAAATGTTTGTCATGTTCAAATGATGAGGGGAGGAGGAACCTGTGCGTCATCTGTGGTTTTTACCAAGGGAATATCTTTCAGTCGTGCTCTGCGTAACGGTGGTGTTGCTGGTGTGTGTGTTCCTGTTTACATACATAATGTTTAGACGGCAGCAGGAAATCTGAGACCCCTCTGAGCAATCATGACCCCCGAACGGCAGTGCAGCTTCGCACTGCGCTGAAGAGGCTAAAGGAAATCATGGAAGGAAAGAGCCAGGTAACCTCACACACTCTTTCCCCGACCTTTTTCAAATGATCCGCGATCTATCTGTGTCTGAAACCGGTGCTTTTGTGGTCGTTGCTGCCTTCAGGACAGCGACCTGAAGCAGTACTGGATGCCAGACAGCCAGTGTAAAGAGTGTTACGACTGCAATGAGAAGTTCACCACCTTCCGCCGCCGCCATCATTGCCGCCTGTGTGGTCAGATCTTCTGCAGCCGCTGCTGCAACCAGGAAATCCCTGGAAAGTTCATGGGCTATACGGGTAAGTTTATAACACAGTCTACGTAGGATCAGCGTGCAAATAAAACGCCACCTAACGACTCGCCCTGACCTGAGCTCAGGTGACCTGCGAGCCTGTACGTACTGCCGTAAGATAGCGCTGAGCTACGCCCATTCGGCTGAGTCGGGCTCCATCGGGGAGGACCTGAGCACCCTGTCCGACTCTCCCTCCTCCGTGTGTGCGTCGGAGCCAAGCGAGCCTCGGACACCCGTGGGCGGACGGAAAGCCAGCAGGAACATCTTCCTGGAAGAAGACCTGATGAGGCAAAGGTGAACGCTCACAGCTACTGTCACAGATCAAATTAGGGACACGTTTTCAATTTAATCCTTTGCTCAGTTTATCCAGAAATAATCAAGTTCAATTTTGTAATACTTTCTGACTGGGTTTGACTCGCCTGCAGCATTCCTGCACATGTCATGCTTCACACAAATCAATGCTTTGCAGCTCTTTTTACGCCGAAATCAGTCAACGGCGCCTCAGTGACACCCTCCTGAGCAGATCGGAGGAACACCGGCTGTTCTAATAGCAGCACCGGGTCTAGAATGGCGTCTGGTGTTGAGCAGCGCTTTGTAAAGGATAGATTAACATGACAAATAAACCTGTTTACCTTTCTGACACACGACAGTTGATCTCCCTCTAATCAGATTACAAAGCGCTCCCAAACCTCCTGCTGTTCCACCAGTACGAAGATGTTTTTCAGTTGATTTTCTTCTTCTTTGAGCTAGCTGCTAACCGCCAAAAACCACGTTTTGTGGGTCACAGTCCTGTCCAGGTCACACCTATATGTAGTCACTCTGGTACCGGCTCAGAGGCGGAACATCAGGCTGTGTAAACGGGACAAATCTGTCTTTGTACTCCTGTGTTGCTGTGTCATACGAACACACAGCCCTTTACCTTCTTCCAGCTACGCTTGCTCTTTCTCTGTCTTATTTTCTGCGCTTTTTAAACATCTGTGTTTGCTTTTTGCAGTTCTGCGCCATCAGAAATCATGAAAACTGAATCGCATTTTCACGTTAAATGTGCAGTATCTATTAACCTCGACTAGGCCTTACTCTTTATGACGATTGCGGTACATAGAAATTAGCTGCAGGCCTGCAACCAGGTGATCTGTTTGAATGACTGTTTGAGCTCAGGACTTGACTGATCTAATCTTCCTGATTAAGTTGCCTCTGACAGGAATGAGATTTTATTCTGCACCCAACAGGCAAGTTGTTAAACGGTTGTTCGTTGACATCTCTAAACGCTCACTCGACAATGCACGCATTAGCATTTTAGAAGGGCATGCCTGTGTTGCTGCTGTTGTGTGCTCCCTTACCTGCCTCAAAACATTCTGTCTCCTCTCTCTCTCCTGACGTAGAAAAGCTCCTATTGGGATGAGAAAGAAGTGAGTCTTTGTGTTTGTTTTATTCATTTTCCACATCCGTGTGAGCTTGAGCTGTCTGTAGGTGAAAGCCACCGCTTTCTAGCTCTATGAAAATAGTCCTCTGCATGTTCAAATTTGCTGATCATAAGTTAATCTGCCAACCACGGAGGATGTGTCGACGTGACTTACGACAGTCGATGTTTTTCTGTGTGTGTGGATTTAGCATGATTCACCAGGAACCTCAGAGCAGCGGCCTCAGTTCCAGACTGACGACGCTGCAGGAAGACATCGGCAAATCTCCTGCTGCAAAGAGGTCATTCATTGGATCGAGTGTGAATACAGTGTGTCCCAGCGGTTTGAAGCGGCGCCATGTGACCCGGCGCCATCTGTCTGCACCGTAGGTCTTCCAGCGTGACCAACCTGTCCCTGGATCGATCCGGATCATCCATGGTACCCGCCTACGATAGCTCAGTCAGCCCTCCGACCAGCCGAGCCATGTCAGGCGCCAAGAGCGGCTCCAAGCTGGACCACAGTGAGGAGGAGAGGAAGATCCTGCTGGTGGGTGATTCTCCATTCCATTACTTGTTTCGTCAGAGACGGTGTGAAGAAGGCTTATTCACGCTGATGGATCAGATCATTTCAACCTCGAGTCTTAGCTGTTACACAACTCTTGTCTGGCGACTGTTTTTCCCAGGAAAGGCTCTGAGAACTGATTGTTATCGACAGCTCTGTGAACATGGCGAAAGCTTTTAAAATACTTAAATTTCACAGGACTTAAATCAATCAGGTGGACGAGAACACGGCTCTGGATGAATGATCTGTAACTACAGGTTGTGTAAACATGAATGCATCCAGTCGTTTCAAATCTGATGTCAAATTCATGTCTGCTTCTGGCCGTGACCACAAATAATGCCCTGATGGCTTCTTCCTGTTTCATGCCTACAGGACTCCTCTCAGCTGAAAGACCTGTGGAAGAAAATCTGCCACAACAGCACCGGGATGGAGTTCCAGGACCACCGATACTGGCTGAGGACGTACCCCAACTGCATTGTGGGAAAAGAGTTTGTGAACTGGCTGCTGAGGAATGGCACCATCTCTACCAGGTAACGCCTCATTGGACAGATTGATTCCTTTCTCACTTGTGTGGTGTTAATGCAATCGGCAGCTTCCGGACGTGCGGTCGTGGTTGCAGATTTGATCCCACCGTCGTCTACGGTGGCCTATAGGAGACGCTCCCCGTGTGGGTACACTCCGTTTCACTTGATTATACGGTAACGGATTGCCCCCTATATCCTTCACACTGGAGATTTCTTAAAATGCCTTCAAAGACGTTAAATAAAGAGAAACTACTCCAGAGTGTGAATACAGGTTTACGTTTAAATTTTAAATCAGTAAAACAAACTTGGTTCCGTTTCCATCTTCCAGCAGTTTGTTGTGTTTCTCCAGTCTGATGTTTCTGTGCCGCAGGGCTCAGGCCATCGCCATCGGTCAGGCTTTGGTGGACGGCCGCTGGCTGGACTGTGTCACTCACCACGACCAGCTGTTCAGGGACGAGTACGCCCTCTACCGCCCCCTACAGGTAGCAGCACACATCTTGTACCCAGAAGACACGCTGACATGTAGATATTGATTCAACGGGGGTGTTGTAATAACAGTAAAGTCTAACAGCCTCACCAGAGTACTCCAAACACTCCGAGCTGACAGTTTGTTTGATCTCTAGAGCACAGAGTTCTCAGAAACCCCCTCTCCAGACAGCGACAGCGTCAACTCCCTGGAGGGCTATTCAGAGCCGTCGTGGTTTAAGGACATCAAGTTTGACGACAGCGACACAGAGCAGAACGCCGATGACATGGAGTACGCCACACCCAGTACGTATCGCACTCCGTGCTCGAGTTGAACCTGCAGCCCTCTCTGCATGCTGGGTGGCTTTAGTTTGGTGGCTGTAGCACCCTGACCTGTCTTCCTGTCCAGACTCTGCCGGGCCCAGCAAAAGAACATCTGTCAGTAGTTTCCAGTCCGTAGTGGACAGCGACTCCGCTTCCTCAATCAACCTCAACATGGAGCAAAACAATGTGAATTTCCACATCAAGAAACAAACCAAGCACGCGTCGCCTGCCGCTGATCAGAAATGTAAATATTCCCTCAGACGATACGAACATCCGTCAGTTACTGGTTGTGTTGTGGTTTCTGTGTCTAAAAACGGTGACGTCATTTGGATCCAAACCATTTTTGACACAGATCAACAGTAAACTACACTTTAGCACTAGAATCAGTACGTTAACACTACGTACGTAAGATCTGTGCTAACAGGTTAGTGGGGGTTAATGGAATAGAGAATAAAAGTGAACGGGACGACTGCACCTCCTAGCTCTTTCTTTTTCTTTTCTGGGTTCAACTTTGACCCCTTGTGTTTGCCAAAGTTTTGTGTCTTTATCTCAAGACTTCTTTGTCAGCGGTTCAAAGTTTACTTCACTAAACAACAGATGAGTTCCTCCATTTCTCCTCCTCTGTTTCTTCTTCTAGCTGAATTTCTGGTGTCTGAAGATGGGGGACAGAACATTGTCATCAGTGACGCCTTCATCAAGGGTAGGAGCGTACTGATTTAAGCAGGCAGCATGGTGTATTTTCTAACTTCTACCTCAGCGAACCAGATTTCTGCTGCTGCTGTGATCTTACAGAGTCTCTGTTCAACCGTCGTGTCGAGGAGAAGGCCAAGGAGATGCTGTTCACTCCTCTGGGCTGGCACCACAGCTCTCTGGACCAGCTCAGAGAGGAGAACGGGGAGAAGAAGGCCATGGAGAGGCTGCTGTGAGTGCCTTCTGTAACACTGTGATTTAAACATCATACCTGTCCCCTAGGACGGCGGGCAAAGAGCTGCGTCTTCATTTGGAGGCATATCTGATGTTTTCAGACACGTGTAACCTTGTCTGTGGAACAACTAACAACATAACACATGAGCTGTATTGTGGTCACAAATATCGAACCGTCTGCCGCTCCTCCTCCGCTCCAGCTCGGCCAACCACAGCCACATGATGGCGCTGCTGCAGCAGCTGCTCTACAGCGAGTCCCTCTCCCTGTCCTGGCGGGACATCATAGTCCCTGTGGTCCGACAGGTGGTCCAGACGGTACGTCCCGACGTCCGCAACTGCGATGACGACATGGACATCCGCCAGCTCGTCCACATCAAGAAGGTCAGACAGCATTCCTGCAGCTTCGAGGTGTAGCATTCATTTGAAGTGGAGGAGACGTAAAAGGAGCCGGTCAGGCTGCTGCTGGGTGTGACTTCCAGTGTTCTGCTTCAGATTTCTGGAGGGAGAAAGTTTGACTCCATGGTTGTAAACGGCTTCGTGTGCACCAAGAGCATTGCCCACAAGAAGGTAACACGCATGCATGTTGGATCCTCGCAGAGAGTCGATGTAGTCGGTATTGTACGTCATGTTGCATCGGTTTAATCATTTCCTGTTCTGTGATCAGATGAACTCGTACATCAAGAACCCCAAGATTCTGCTGCTGAAGTGCTCTATTGAGTATCTGTACAGGGAAGAGACCAAGTTCACCTCCATTGACCCCATAGTACTACAGGTCAGTAACTCCCTCTGATGTCAGCATCTGTGGTAGGAGATACCACAATGTACAGGTGTACTGTATTACATTCTTATAAGCTAAGTATATAAGCTATACGTTCTGAAACGAAAGAGTTTTCCTCTGTGTTCCAGGAACGAGAGTTTTTAAAGAACTACGTGCAGCGAATCGTGGACGTTCGTCCCAATCTGGTATTAGTGGAAAAGACGGTGTCTCGTATCGCTCAGGAAATGCTGCTGGAGCATGGCATCACGCTGGTCATCAACGTTAAACCGGTCGGTGTGCGATGAGGGAAACCCTCCACGTTTGGTTGCTTTCTTGGTTCTACACGACACTGAGCGCGCTCGTAGACACACACCTGGAATAAAGGTGTAGGAAAATATCTTAGCATTGCTAAGAAAAAATACAAAGTAGTCTTGGAACAGCATAAAATGGATTCTCCTGGCTTATGCCCCCCCACCCCTTCAAAGATCCACTGAATTTTGTTTAGTAGCTTCAGGAAAAAAGTCAACAAAAGTCTCAGAAGTTATTTTTAACAAATCCCGGGTGTAGCCCGTATAATCCTTCCTCAAAGTTTCTTGGAAATCTAACTAGCAATTTCTGTAATCCTGCAAACATTAAACTAAGACAAACACATGGAAATGTGTCCTGAGCAAATGTAGCAAAGCAAACAGATAATCAACAGTGTAAAAAACAAATATGCACAAGGCAGGTTTGTGTGTTTGCGGCACTGACGCAAATCAAAGAGCTTCACAGACCTAGAATGAATTAGAGGTAATAGCTGACATGACATTAGAAAGAAATATGACAGTAAGAGCATCACAGATTGTTAAAAGAACAAATAAAGTACGACTTTATAAAAAAAGAGTACAAGTGAGACAGGGTAAATGATAAAATACTAAAAGTTAAAGTCCCTCTTTTTTTTTTACAACAGTTCTTTCTACGTTGTCTCTGCCACCACTAACTAGTTTTTGATTTTTCTTCGGGGTCACCTTAGCAAGTGTTGGACAGGGTGAGCCGCATGACCCAGGGCGATCTGGTCATGTCCATGGACCAACTCCTCACCAAACCCCGTCTGGGAACGTGCCACAAGTTCTACATGCAGCCCTTCACTCTGGCCAACAGTGAGAAACCCACCGCTGAGTCATGTCGTACCGTTCCACCTGGACTCCACCCTGACTCCACCCTGACTCTCTTCTTGTGTCCTCCCAGATGAAGTCAAGACTCTGATGTTCTTTGAAGGATGTCCTCCTCAGCTGGGATGCTCCATCAAGCTGCGTGGCGCCTCCGAGTACGAGCTGGCCAGGGTGAAGGAGATCATTAGGCTGATGGTGTGTGTGGCCTACCACTCCCAGCTGGAGATCTCCTTCCTCATGGATGAGTTCGCCATGCCCCCCAGCTTAGTCCAGAGCTCCTCCTTCCCCTGCTTGCTGGAGGGAATCTCTACAGAGGAGGTGGATGGAGAAAGGACGGGAAAAGAGACCGAAGGAGAGATCCTGGACAAACGAACAGAGGCTGAAGACTCTTCACTGGTAGAACAACCCGAGGAGGACGGCCTTCCATCGGAGTCCTCCACCAGAGACGTCGACGTAGACGCTCTCCAAGTGAAACCGAAAACAAAATCCCTCTCGTCTGTCGACGACGAGGCCGGGATCACAGAGGTAATGACCTCCTCGCCGTTCCCCAGCTCGCCCGCGCTGTCCCTGTCCGTCCCTCCTCCGTTCCTCCTGGAGGAAGACGAGGAGACGGCCTCGCAGACCCTCATCGCCGCGTCTGAGGGGGACATGGGGGAAGAGGGGAGCCTGGAGAAGGAGTCGCTCAGCACGGAGGACGGGGAAGATTCCGAGACGCCGACCCCTCGGATGTTCAGGGACCCGCTGCAGGACGACACGGGGATGTTTGTGGCGGAGCAGGTGGCCTCGTCCGACGATCACCTCAAGTCCATTTCGTCCGTCTTCAAGCAGGAGCTTAAAGACATAATCCTGTGCATTTCCCCCTTCATCACGTTCAAGAAGCCATTCCTCCTGACGCCTGCCGGCATGCACTGCCCCAGCAGGGAGTACTTCCCCGAGCAGGTACCTATCTTCGTTGGCCATCCCTTTTAACAAGGATGGATTTGTTGGGATTGGCTCAGAACTGAACAACCAGCAACCTTCTGACGACGGTTTTCTGTCAATCTGTGTTCATATGCTGATCTTTGTCCCACAGATCTACCTGTCACCTCTCCTCACAAAAGATTTTAAGGAGCTTGACGGACGTAGGAAGCGACAGCTTTTGAAAGAGTCCGCCCCCACTTCCATGATGAGCGGGCAGAACAACAGCGGCCCCCAGCCGAGGCTCATCGACATCCTGCCCTCCCACAGTCTGACCAGCACCTGCATCGTCGAACCGCTGAACAGCAGCCGCAGCCTAGCCAGGATGCTAGCCGACTACAGGGCGAGGGGGGGTCGTATCCAGCAGAGGGTAGCCACCGACCCCTTCGGCTCTCCCAACACCTTCATTAGCCAGATAAGGATGGGGGATTCTGTAGTGAGGCCAACAGTGAAGATGGAGAGTGAAGAGGAGAAGCCGAACAAGCAGAATGAGATGAGCTGGGCCCCCAAGGTGAGCCCAGGTTTAGAAAACACGTTAAGGCGTGTCGGGGGGTTCTGTAAGACCCGACCGAACAAGACTTAACCCGTGTTTGCCCCCTCAGATTGGTCATTCAGGGTAAAGAAACAACCAAGCCCCATTTTTGTCTCAATTTTTTTTGCCCTAGTTTAAGCTTAGCTAGCATAGCGTTGGGATTATCAAGAGTTCTGTTGGACGGTGAAATGAGTTTGAAATGTGTCCCCAGCTGGATTGCTTGAACCCCGCCAACCATCAGAGGCTCTGTGTGCTCTTCAGCAGCTCGTCGGCTCAGTCCAACAACGCGCCCAACCCCTGCGTCAGCCCGTGGTACGCTTCTTCACACGGAGCGGATAAACACGTCCGTCTCATTGAGGTCACTCTGTAGTCACTGCTGCTGTCGTCCACAGGATTGTCACCATGGAGTTCTACGGCAAGAATGACCTTTCCCTGGGTGTGTTCTTGGAGAGGTATTGTTTCAGGTAAAACAGAATTGCTGCCGACTTAATGTTAATAGCAAGTTGTCAAAGATCTGACCTTCAGACGTGTTTCCTCCAGGCCATCCTACCAGTGTCCCAGTGTGTTCTGCGAGACTCCCATGGTGCACCACATCCGGCGGTTTGTGCACGGCAGCGGATGTGTGCAGATCGTACTGAAGGAGCTGGACTCCCCGGTACCCGGCTATCAGCACACGATACTCAACTACTCCTGGTGCCGCGTCTGCAAACAGGTTGGTCCGACGGACCCTGGAGGACGGACACGCGTCACGGATACCAAATGTTGTGTTTTTAAGTGCTGACTTGTGGATAAACTTTACCAGATGTCTATAAAATGCTCCTAATACATTAGAGGCTGGAATAATTGAATACTTTAGGAAATTGTGCAAAGAATAAATTGGAGGCGTCCTGTAAGAGCACATTCCTCCCCCGGGGGCTGAACGGTCCTGTTTGTCTGTCTGGCCTCGATCATCAGGCGACTCCTCCCTCTGTTTTTTAAGGTGACGCCGGTGGTGCCGCTGTCCAACGACTCGTGGTCCATGTCTTTTGCCAAATATTTAGAGCTTCGCTTCTACGGCCACCAGTACACCAGGCGGGCTAACGCCGAGCCGTGTGGACACTCCATCCACAAGGACTACCACCAGTACTTCTCTTACAACCAGATGGTGGCTTCCTTCAGGTCTGTCACTGAATTAGACGTCATGTAGAAAAATACTGCAGGTTTGGTTTCTGGTCCCATTGATGGAGTCGTCGATCTGTTTGTGACTCAACGTTTTCCTGTCTCCCCTCCTCAGTTACACTTTCGTCAGACTGTTAGAGATTTGTCTTCCTCGTCCCAAGATCTTCATCAGGAACCAGGGGCCTTCGAAAGCCAATCTGCTGCAGGATCTGAAGGACTTCTCTCAAAAGTAACTGACCGACATTGACGTGGCTGAATCCGTCGGTGCTCGACAAAAACGATTGAATGCTCTCCTGTTGAGTACTTATGGGGGGCATCACATGTTAGAGCTGTGCTGTATTATTACAATAAAATGCTGTGTAAAAGAGAAAAGTCAACTAAATGTGGGCAAAGCTATTGATTTATGTAAATATATACTTCTTCTGTTGAATTTGATGCCGTCATGTGTTAAATCTTTGTCTTCACATCCTACCTGACCCCCCTCTACCTCCGCATTGCCTCCCTCTGCTCAGACTGACCCAGGTGTACCTGGCCATCGACGACCGCCTCACCTCCCTCAAGACCGACACCTTCAGTAAAACACGTGAGGAAAAGATGGAGGATCTCTTCGCTCAGAAAGATGTGTGTGTCGCCTCGCCTCGTCTCTTCTCAGCGTTTTCTGGTGGGCTCATGATGGAGTTTCTGCGTGTTGTTTTAGATGGAGGAGGCGGAGCTGCGGAGCTGGACTGAAAAGCTTCAGGTGCGCCTGCAGGCCTGCGGCGTGGATTCTTCTCAGCAGCTGCAGGTGGTTCTGGAGTCGCTGGTGATGAAGAAACAGAGTCTGTGTGAGATGCTGCAGTACTGGAACGGAAGGTCAGAAGCGTCGGCCACCAGCTGCAGACGGGATTGTAAAACTTGGGAACTCATTCTGTGACCTCGTTTCCTCCCAGGCTGCAGGACCTGTTCCAGCAGGAGAAAGGCAGGAAGCGTCTGTCCGTCCCTCCCAGCCCCGGCAGGCACAGACAGACCAACGCCGACGACAGCAAGGTGAGGAACACCGGCCTCCATCCGAGGAGGCCAACGCCTTTCTTTCCATTCTTATCCTGCATTAATTCTTTATTTTATAGAGCACTTTGGAGTCCTCCCCGCGTAACCCCTCCCCTGTGGTCCAGAATGGTGACAAAGGTGAGCCGACCCCCCCCCCCCCGGTTCTGGTTTGTTGTTGTCCAGTGATGCTGATCCAGTCCACATGTGTCCCCTGACAGAGGAGCGTCACCTCAGCACGCTGCCCTCAGCCTCCTCCTCCGTCATCCCGCCGTCGCCGGGGGAAACGGGAGCTGAACCAAACACGCCTGGCCCCTCCTTCAGCGAACAAGACTCTGTCAGCATCCCAGAGGGTACACACACACACACACACACGTACACACACACTGCATACTCTTCATTTAGAAAGCACTACCATTTAAGTGCAGACATGACCTGTAGAACTGAATGTGGACCGTGTTCAGTCTGGCTCTGTACTCTTCTGCACCACCGTCATCAGAAGAACAATCGGTTCTGTTTCCTTTCCCTCAGACGTCTTTGACGGACATTTACTGGGATCCACTGACAGCCAGGTGAAAGAGAAATCCACCATGAAAGCCATCCTCGCCAACTTCCTGCCCGGCAACAGCTACAACCCCATCCCCTTCCCTTTGTGAGTAAAAACATTCAAAAAAGTCTCGTTCAAACGGCTAGTTTTAGTATCGGGATTCCGTCTCCCATGACAAAGACAAGCGTGTGCTGTATAAATCAAGTATTTATTATTATTGTTGTCATGGTTCCATAGTTATTATTCTTCTTATCGACTGTGTTGACAGTGATCCAGACAAGCACTACCTGATGGAGGAATACGAGCGAGTCCCGATAGCGGTGTGCGAACGAGAGCCGAGCTCCATCATAGCCTTCGCTCTCAGGTGACCCCCCCCCGTCCCCGTCTCCCTCAGCACAGCCTGAGCTCCATCAATGTCCTGTTGCGTAAAACAACCTGACGTCATTGTGTCGCGCATCGCTTTCCAGCTGCAAGAGGTATAAAACGGCTCTGGATGACATTTCCAAGGTGTCGACCTCCGGCGGGGACGAGAATCCACAGAGCGCCAGGTAGGTGTGAGATTAACTGATGTGTGGTAGATGCTGCTGTGTTAGCATTTAGCTTGTGAACACACTAAGAACGTGTATGCGGCGTGTAAACGGCGTGTTGTTTGCCCTCTCAGCTCCACGGAGAGCCGGGCCAGGAGCAGCCCAGCCAGGCACAGCGAGTCGGCCTCATCGCAGCAGAGCCGCGGCAACACGGAGACCGACCCCCTCAGTGAGAACTCCGCCCCCACCGTAACCCTTTACTGTCACTGTGGGCTGAAACGCGTCTCTTTTCATTGCTGTGCTGTGCAGAGGATGCAGACCTGGGGGATAAACAGAAGAAGCAGATTCTCAATCCACACATCGAGCTACGTGAGTCCCCCCCCCCCGATATATGTGCTGACGTGTTAAAAGTCACCGACAAACTCATGCACCTCACCTGCTGTTGGGTTTGTAGAATTCTCGGACGCCAACGCCAAGTTCTACTGTCGGATCTACTACGCCGAGGAGTTTCATAAGATGCGTGAGGAGATCTTGGAGAGCCCGGAGGAGGACTTCGTTCGCTCGCTGTCCCACTGCGTCAACTGGCCGGCTCGCGGCGGGAAGTCTGGAGCTATTTTCTACGCCACTGAAGGTATCTTCTGTGTATCAGATACGTGTGTGTGTGTGTGTGTGTGTGTGTGTGTGTGTGTGTGTGTGAGCTGCAAAAGGCTCATGTAAGCAGTCTGAAAGTCTGATGTGACCAAGAGCGTGTTCACGCTGTAAACAAACCAAACCCTGATCCAAACTCGAGTCAGCAGACCGAAGATCTTCAATCCAGATCTGGGTTCACGTCTGCAGAAATAAAAACATCCATAAAGGAAAAGCTGATTCCATCTTCTTCCTCCTCAGATGACCGGTTCATCCTCAAGCAGTTGCCCAGACTGGAGGTCCAGTCCTTCCTGGACTTTGCGCCTCATTACTTCACCTACATGACGGGGGCTGTGCAGCAGAAAGTATGTATGGTTAAGAGAAGTTTCTGTCTGGGTTTGACTGAATTAAAACCAGTTCTGCACCACAGAGGCCGACGGCGCTGGCAAAGATCCTGGGTGTCTACAGGATCGGCTACAAAAACTCCCAAAACAACTCTGAGAAGAAACTGGACCTGCTGGTGATGGAGAATCTTTTCTATGGACGGAAGATGGCTCAGGTGAGACTCACAGCACTCCATGGAAAAAGAAATCACCATTTCTCTGAAAGAAGGCATCCGAAGCTGCTGCAGAAGAAGCTTGAGAGGCTCTGGGTGTCTCCTGTAGGTGTTTGACCTCAAAGGCTCCTTGAGGAACCGTAACGTGAAGACCGACTCAGGGAAGGAGAGCTGCGAGGTGGTTCTGCTGGACGAGAACCTGCTGAAGCTGATCCACGACAACCCGCTCTACATCCGCTCCCACTGTAAATCCATCCTGCGAGCCGCCATCCACAGCGACGCCTACTTCCTCTCCAGCCACCTCATCATCGACTACTCGCTGCTTGTGGGCCGCGACGACGCCACCGATCAGCTGGTGGTCGGGATTATAGGTGAGGGGTCGTCCGTCTGTTGCAGATGATGTCAGGCAGCTGAGAACCAATAGAGGTTTAACTTCTCCTGTCCCGTGCAGATTATATCAGGACATTCACCTGGGACAAGAGACTGGAGATGGTCGTCAAATCCACTGGAATCCTGGGCGGTCAAGGTCGGTCCTCTTCTCTCCATCTCCTCTTTAAAAAGAATCCTTTTATCCGTGTCCATGTCTGGATCTGAAAACAGAATGATTTCTTTCTTTGCTCTGTGGGCTAAGCGTCTTTTACCAGGTTTGTTCGCTCTGTCCGCTTGATTTTGTGTAACCCTGCTAACGAATGAACTAGCCAACATGTTCGTGTGTCGTTGGGCGAGCCGAGGAGCTAAAACACAGCGTTGTGAATTGTTTCAGGGAAGATGCCCACTGTGGTTTCTCCAGAGCTGTACAGAGCTCGCTTCTGCGAGGCCATGGACAAATACTTCCTGATGGTACCGGACCACTGGACCGGACTGGGCATCAACTGCTGAGCGGTGCAGGTGTGTTCCAGTTTAGGCCCCGCCCTCTGACCTTCTATGCACAAACATTCTTTTCCCTGGACAGAGGTCAGAGAGCCACGAGCACACTGGACAGTAAAAGTTTTAACGGTGGCGCACATGAAATCATGACTCGTACACAGCACAGAATCATTCCGTGGGCAGTGCCATCACATCGACATGTTTCCATCACTGGGGGAACATTTCAGTATTATCAGAGTTTTATTTATCCCCTCTGGATTCCTGACGTGTTTCAAAGAGGGTTTTTATTTTATTAACTCCGTGAGTCCAACAGTTCAACATGAAGACATTCAGTTTGATTATAGTTTGGTAAACAAGCTAACTTGTGTAATTTAAAGTTTGTAAATGTACAGAGATGTTAACTATTAAAAGTTCTTTTAACACTGTGGCCCTTTTATCATTTTCTTTGTTGCCATGGTGATGAGTAGTAAAAAAAAAAAAACTACTTCATTTAGAGGCTCCAGTGAGGATTCAAGCCTAAAAAGAGATTTAAATAATGTATTTTATAATCCTGTGGATTCTGCAGGTTTAGATTATAACATATGGGCTGCATCGAGTGTAACAAATTTTACCCAGAATCCCATTGGCATAGAAGTTAAGTTAATTTTTAACTTAAAACCACAAAAATACAAACACATTTCTCTGAAAAAAACCTGCACAGGGAGGCGGAGCCTGTTGCCTTTGGTTGTGACTCGTAGGATTGTGGAAGATGTGTAGATTCACACAAGACACAACAGTGAGTTTAAACCCATCTTTTAATTGCATGGTTTCTATAAAACAAAGCTGACAAACAGCCTCGGCGCGTCGTACTGCATCAGGAACCGCGAGAATCATCAGACGCCTGACGATCAGGATTGTCGGGACCGGTGAGGTCCGTCTCCTGGTGGAATCAAAACACTGGTGGGGGGCTTCAGACTGCAAGGGCTGAAACCGTGTGCTTATCATCTCCGCTTCACAACGGGTCGGATCAGTTCATTCACACACAACGTAAGAGCTTTCTGTTATCCAGCTGGTAGGTTGGAGACGTCTGTTTGTGCTCTGGGATTTGTTTTTTTGTTTTGTTTTAAACATTATGTACAAAAGCAGTTCAGTTTCACTCCAGTACCTAAGCTAACACACTCTCACAACTCAAAAGATTACATATGGAAAAATCCAAAATCATCCTGCTGCCTGCAAAACCCACAAAAAGAACCAAAACCATGAGTAGAACATTGTGTAAAAATGACTACAGTCAATGTGACGGGAAGAAAACTACAGAACTAAAACATCCAGCATGCTGCAGGAAAAGAACTAAACACATAAACTACATCGCAGGGAGTTTTAGGAACTTATTAAATATTTTGTGACCCGTTTTAAAGACCATCAGTGATGACAGGGGTTTGGTTCATCTCATGGGATCTGATGACAGCAAGGAAATCATAAATAAATCATCTAAGCGAGACACCCTGCATTCTGCATTCACTTGAACATGTTCACCTTCTTTGTGACACCCAGAAAATAAAATCCAGTCACCGCCTACTTCCTGTTATGACTGAAAAGAATTCCGACTTTCCAATAACTGATCCCACCCTCGGATGAAGCCGCATTGCAGCCTCAAAGCTCGTCGTGTCAGGTGCATGCGATAGCTACGACTCGCCTACGTATACGATTTACATACGTGTATAAATACGTACGTATTGTGTGAACGATGAAGAATGATTTCAAGTTTTCTAGCTGGCGCGCCTCGACAAGGATGCAAGTGAACTTAGAGGCTAAAACGAGGATTTCATCTTTGAAAAGGGTCCAAATAAATAAAAATAAAAGATCTCTGTGCTTCTGGAGGCATTTATATGCTGTACCAGTGTTACGTTATTTTTATTGCTATTGTTTTTTATTTTTTGAAAACTAGTCCCCATTTGCTTTTATTTTTAACAGAATGCAGCAACCCCATCTTACTGTAAAGCTCAGGAAGAAACTCCACCCCGTCAGCACAGGGGCAACTAGATGACTGAATTTTCATTTATGGGTGAAATGTTGCTTTAAGTTTTCAGAGTTGGTTTTATTCGTCCAGGCTTTCTAGGTGCTCGCCTCGGTTTTTAAAAGAAAAACAGAAGTTTGCGACAATTAAAATCTCAGTTTCACTGGTGATAGTATTTATTATTCCATGAATTATGTAATTAAAAATAACACAAAGACGTCAGTCATTTTAAAGACTGAATGTTTAGAAGTTCACTATCAATATCTAGCTGGGCTGATTTGAGGTTTTTTTATTTGTTTTTTTAAGGTCAATTCTGCTTAAAGCTAAGAGGCAGGAAGTGGGAATCCTGGAGTGGAACTTCCGTCTCCCTCTAACCGCTTCCTGTTTGTTTCAAACTTCTTGACAATATTTTATATTTTTGGCTGAAGTCTTAAGAAAAAAAACCTGGACGCAGCTGCATGAAAGCCGGAAACGAATGTTCAGTGATTTGGGTGAACCGATCCTCTAATGAGATCAGGAGGTACCCACGTAATGTTAGTCGTAAAGGAAAATGAACAGACATCAAGGCACTGGACACGTTAAGAGATGATGGCACATAGCTGGTGGGGGGGGGTGACAGACAGGGGAGAGGGGAGGACAGTGGTTAAGGCCCACAAGTGTCCTACTGTACATTTAAGTGCTGGCAGTAAGTGTACCATCATGTGATTGACCGTAAATCAATGAGCTGAGGATGACCTGCAGGAGTTCTTCCTCGCTTCACGCCGTTTTGCAGCCAGGAGGAAAGCGGGTTTCCACAAGCAGTGCATGAGGCCTTCAAAGGCCGTCGGATAAAATGCATAAACCTCTCAGCCTGGATTCGCGTCGGCTCAAACCCTGTTGTCCGGTGGGTGCGCCCCAAACCCGGCGTCACATCCTCGCTTTAACATCCCGGGGTCACCCGGAACCGGACGACAGACGGGACTCGTCTTCATAGAAGTCACGCTTATTACTATGATTATTACTAGCATTATTATTATTAATATTATTATTATTACCAGGACAAAGAGCAGAACTTCCTGGGTCCTCTTAAAGAGACAGTCCCCAGAATCCTGACCTGACCTTCACTCACCGGACAGGGCGGATCTGTCCCGGGGCAAATTAAAACTAGGTTTTCATTCAGTCCTTAGCATCGTTACGGTTCACATTTTCACGAGGGTTTCTGTCACTCGGCTCGATCCGTGTGACACCCACAACAATCACAGGGTATTTACATGTCAGCTCCACCAGGGGGAGCCCTGTGGGACCACGTGCTGCAGGAAGCAGGAGGAATCCTGCAGATTCAGGTCGCCTCCAACGGCTTTGGCATCTGTGAGTTGAATCTGAATCAAAATGGACGGGGTCTTAGTTTGAGGGGGGGGGGGGGGCGTTGCATCTCTCTTTCCTCTCTCCCGTGAACCGTAAAGAGAAGGGAGATGTCCCCACGCCTCGCTTCCTGTCTCCTGCTGAGTGGCGTCTTGTTGAAGGCTTTGCAGTGGAATCAAGGGGGGGGTTGTGCTTCGGTTAAAATCAGCGTGCACTTCTTGTGGTGACCCCCCCCTCCCCGGTAAAAAGTTTGTTTGTGAAATATTTGGTACAACGACAAGCAGAAAAACCATAAAAAGGTTAAAATCACACTCAGCTTCCTTAACATCTACTTCATTTTTTGTACAAACGGTTAGGAATGGCTTTTTTTTAAGACAAGTCGAGTCTCGGGGGGGTGGGGTGGGGGGGCGGCAGCGCCGTGCTGGGACCGGACACCCCGGTCCGCTGGGATGTGAGCACCTGTGAGTCCAAACTGTGGTGGAAATCACACAGGCATGCAGATTGTGACCGCTGATCAAACTCTTCTTCAGCAGCTGTAGCCGTGAGTGTGGGGGGGGGGGGCAGCGGTGCCCTGCAATGCTCTCCACCCTGGAGAACCATTCTGTACAAGATCCAGACCCAAACGGGGTCACACACAGGCGTCTACCCTTCTTTCTCAATAGTGCACCCCCACAAAACTGCATTGTTTTCCGGGGGGGGGGGTGCTCAAACGTTCGGGCGCACAGGTGGAGGTAGGGGGGGGCAGAGGTGTGGAGGGGTCAGAAGGTCTCCGAATCCTCTGAATCGTTCTCGGTGGTTCCTTCGCTGGAGGGTCTGGAGGGGTTCCTAGAGCTGCGGGGCCCCCGCTGGCCGGCGCTGCCCGGGCCCTTACTCACCTGGTGGGGCAGCTGCCTCAGCAGGGAGCCAGGGGAGGGGGCTCCGGAGCTGCAAGGGGAGCAGAAAGGCATCATGGTAGCCAGAATGAGAGCCAGACAGTCAGCCACCTCTCTGCTAGGAGCACAAGCCAGAGCGGGGGTCAGACCTGGGGGTGAGAGACAGGAGAGGGAGGGAGAGAGAGACAGGGAGGGAGAGAGAGAGAGAGAGAGACAGGGGAGGGAGAGAGAGACAGGGAGGGAGGGAGAGAGAGACAGGGAGGGAGAGAGAGAGAGACAGAGGGAGGGAGAGAGAGAGAGACAGAGGGAGGGAGAGAGAGAGAGACAGGGAGGGAGAGAGAGAGACAGGGGAGGGAGGGAGAGACAGGGAGGGAGAGAGAGAGAGAGAGACAGGGAGGGAGAGAGAGAGAGAGAGAGAGGGAGCGGAGGGGGAGAGCCAGACGTGGACGTGGTTGAAGCGGGGGAGGCGAAGCAGGAGACAAAGGGGGGGACGGAGCAGCATTCCATTAGTGTTCAGCCAGCTGACAGTATGCAAACAGAGAGGGGGGGGCAGACCACGAGGACAACAGAAGAGTAACATCCAATAATAGTTAAAACAAATACACAGCTGAGCTGGAGGGGGGGTGTTGGGGGGGGGGGTCCCCACTGTCTAAGGTTTAAGTACAACTTTACGTTCACCTTCGTCTGAGTGGAATCCACCAATGGAAGGAGGCCAAATCCAACCGTGTAACCATGGAAACAGATGGTTTGACTGATGGGTGTTTCACCAATCATCAGGCGTCCTCTCTGACTGGTGGGGACCCCCCCCCCCCGAAAGGCGAGCTCATGCAGCACACGTGGACTAAACATCTAGATATCTGAGCTCATGCCGGACTGGAGAACACGCGGCGTGGAGACAGTCTCCACCCCCACCCCCCCACAGGAGGCGGGGGTCCAGAACCTACCGTTCTCATCCACCTTCTGGACGCTGGCCCCCCTGGACAGCAGCTCCTGCACCGCCTGCTTCAGACCGCTTCGCGCCGCCAGGTGGAGAGGGCTGACGGAGACGGACAGACGGTTTGTGACGTAACGATCGACCTGCTCAGCGATGCCATCGAGCTGGGCTGCGTGCTAACGCCTTTAGCTCAGATGCTACATCTCTGGTCAGCGTCCATCGCCTCGGTTACACGGGAGACGAACGTGTCCCATCCAGTCCCCCCGCTACTCACGTCTGCAGCGCTGCATTGGTTGCATTTATGAGCGTCGTGTCCGACAGCTTCTCCAGAATGGCCAACACGCAGTCCTCCTTCCCCTGGAAGCAGAAGGAGTCACCGTGAGTCTGGGCCCACGATAGCAGCGAGTCCTGGGGGGTCGAGCCCCCCGACAGAGCTTCATCTGAACCAACGGACACGGGGGACAGAGCCCCCAGTGGACACTTACGGTACTGCAGGCCAGATGGAGGGCGGTGTTGGCGTCCTTGTCCGTCAGGCTGAGGTTGGCGCTGGTCAGCAGCAGCTCTGGAGTTCAGGACAGAATCATGAACACACAGGTAAACAAACAGGTAAACAAACAGGTAAACAGGTAAACAAACAGGTAAACAAACAGGTAAACAAACACAAGTGTACGCGTTCACATCATCTCCAAAGGCGACCTCCACGAAACGACATCATCATCGCCGTACCCAGAACTCCAACTCTGCCCTTCTCTGCCGCCATCATCAGTGAAGTGCGACCCGATTCGTCCACGGCGTCCACAGGTGCATCGTGGGACAGCAGCAGCTGGACACAGTCGACGTGACCCGAGAACGCTGCAGCGTGGAGGGGAGTCCTGCCGGAGAGGAGGGACGACAATGGATGAGACACACACACACACACACACACACACACACACTCACACACACACACACACACACACACACACACACACACACACACACACACACCTACCTGCCCTTGGCATCTATGCAGCTGGTGATGTCTGATCCCATGGCCTCCAGCAGCAGAGAGGCACAGGGCTCATGATTGTTCACCCTGATTGATTATAGATTGATTAAACCTGATTGATTAAAACCCTTTCAGTAACTCAGAACACCGTGTTCAATTCTTTTTGTGTAACTTACACCGCACAGTGGAGAGGAGTGAACGGGTTCCCGTCGATACAGCGACAGCCCTTCTGCTCCAGCAGCACCTCCACACACCCCTCGTGACCTACACACACACACACACACACACACACACACACACACACACACACACACACACACACACAATCTTTATTATCATCTTGAATAATCACTTAAAAACTGACTTATCTATAAAAAAGGTGCAGCAGACTTGGTGTGTGTGTGTGTGTGTGTGTGTGTGTGTGACTGACCATAGTAGCAGGCCCAGTGCAGAGGCGTGTACCCGCTGTGGTCTCTCAGCGGGGGCGGGGACGGCGGTTCGGAGCAGGCGATGCTGAGCAGCTCACTCAGCCAGGAGGCGTGGCCTCTGGCCGCCGCCAGGTGGATGGAGGTCCGCCCCCTGGAGTCGCCGAGCAGGATGGAGGCCTCCTGCTCCAGCAGACACTGGATACACTCGTCCTGACCGCAGAGCAGCTGGGGAGAGGAGACAAGGGGGGGTTAACGGTCGACCCGAGTCAGGTAGAAAACCGAGGGACGGCCCGACGCTCACCCCCAGGTGCAGAGCACTCAGGCCGTGGTTACTGGTCAAGTTGACGTTGGCTTCTCTCTCCAGCAGCAGCGACACGGCGTCGACGTGACCTCCTGCCACCGCCAGCATCAGAGGAGTCCTGCAGAGGAGGAGGAGCAGGAGGAGGAGGAGGAGCAGGAGGTCAGACAGAGACGACACGCTGATCAACAGGAGCAGAGGAAACGAGGATCACTCACTGTCCCTGAGAGTCAGCAGCGTCCACGATGTCGGCGCTGTCCGATTCGTCCAGCAGGAGGCGCACACAGGTCGTGTGACCGTTCATCACTGGAGGAAGGGGTCAGACAATCAATGAATACAAGTCAATATAACGGTCAATAAGTAATATAGTCGTCACATGAATACACATTCATAGGACTCTATCAGTAATAATGTTGATAAAAGCACTTGAAGCTTCTTATCATTGTTTTTGCTGACGTCTGATGTTTAAAGGGACAGTAAACCCATTTTTAAGTGACATTTTGTTTGTCATGAAAAATAGAAGGAAAAAAAAAATCCTGATGTCTGCCATCACCCCTGTGGTCAGGAAACCTTACAATCTGCTGCAGCAGCTTCTGTGTCCATTGGTCACATGGTCACATGGTCACATGGGAGAGATTGGAAGGAAATGGAGAGCAAGAATAAACAAGGTCAAAATGACCAAAGATACGAGAATCTGCCATCAGCACCCGGATCATTTCCAAGGAGATTCGAAGGTAAGATCATTTTCGGACAGCCCGTAGTATTTATTCTGAATTCCCAAAGTTTAGTGGATAATTAATTAATGTCTGGAGCGACTGGAAGTATTGCATAAATGTTTTTATGACCGGATTATGGCACTTGTGAAAAGTGAACAATATCAAAAATGATAGACAGGTCACCCGCATACATGGGGTGATAATTATCTGGGATAATGACCCCCAAGGTGGGTTCACTGGGGACTCGTCCTCAGTATCTGATGATGATGACATGATTTTAGATGATAACCTTTTAAATAAATGTGATAGTCGGCTCGTTACGTGTCGCTTGCTGTATCTTTATATAACGGCGCTGATATGGATTCACCGTGATATCTATAACTGCGTCACTTCCGTAACTTATGATAAATTTTGTTTTTCTAAGTCCCCATTGATCATAATAATAATAAATTAATATGACACCAAGCCTTTTTTTTAAATTATATACTTCAAATACTGACCTGGTTCCTTTTGACTTTACTGTCCCTTTGATTCTCTCCTAAATGTCTGACATTAAAAGGGATTTTCTGTTCCGGTCATGAAAAATAATAAGTTGTACATTTTATTATCATGTCTGTCGCTCTGAGATTTTAAAAGAGATAATCCTGAGGTTTTGTTGTGCTTTTATTAAGTGTGTATTTCTCAAAAAAACCAACAAAAAACTTGAAATAAAGGTTAAAAAATGTGAATTAAAAATAAAATTAGTTTTTCTTTTGGCTGAGCCATCAGTATTTATACACTGTCGTATTCATTTACTTCCTGGGAATTGTCTGAACTGAAACCGCTGCAGACGGCTACCACAGCGTCCACATACTTCCGGCCACATTGCACCCACCTGCCAGGTGGACGGGGGTTCGTCCGTGCTGGGTGTCGGTGGTGAGCGGCGACGCCCCCTGGCTGAGGAGGGTGTGGACGCAGTCCGTGTGGCCCCGGAGGGCGGCCAAGGCCAGGGGGGTCCTCCCCGTCTCGTCGCCCTGATCCACCTCCGTTTCCCCCTGCAGCAGCACCTCCAGGGCCTGGGCGTGGCCGTGGTACGCCTGATGGGGGTGGGACGCCGTTAGAACACCGTCAGAGCGCCGTACATTCATTCATTCATTCATTCATTCATTCATTCATCGTTTGGGTCTCACAGCGAGGTGCAGCGGGCTCCTGGCGTTTGGTGATTCGGGGTCGTCGTGGCGACCGTCGTCTCGGTCCAGGAGCTGCAGGTCACAGCGACACACATCAACACGCCTCATCTACAATGCGCAGGCACACACTAACACGACACACACGCTTCATTAGAACCACTTCACACACGTGTGGACTGACCAGCTCCAGACAGTGTCGGTGTCCGTAGGCGGCGGCGTAATGGACGGGGCTGTATCCCTGTTTGTCTCTGAGGGACGCCGTCGCTCCGCTCTGGAGCAGGAACTCCAAACATCTGGAACACGCGTTAAAGATGAACGCAAAGCAGATCGTCATCAACGTAACGCTCGAATGTCACGCGTGTTTCTAATTGTCAATAAATAATCCAGCGACAGAGAAAAGCCAGTCGCTAAACCGCAGCAGGTAAACGTCGAATGTGAGATGAAATCATTTTACTAAAATTGATTCCATATTAGAAATAAATGTTTGGAAGTAAAACAAAAAGAGCTGTAAATATCTTTGACTCTCATCCCTTTCCTTGGTCTCATCCGTGATGTATCTCGGCGTCACCTTGTAGAAAAACGAATCGTTTTTAAAAACCTGACGTCAAATCCAACAGAGACCGTGAGTGATTCTTATGTTTTGCGTGTCGAAGGCGTGTTTTGTGTGTTTGGACGCTGCTCCACGTCTCCGTGTTGCCTCGGTGGACTTACAGCGCCGCCTCTTTCTCCCTCTCTGCCTGAACTCCTTCGCTCTCTGGCTCCAGAGCGACGCGCCGCCTGCGGCGAGAAGATGGGTGTGGGGGGGGGGGAGTTGGAGGTGAAGCAGGATGGAGTTTAAACAGCCTACGGTAGCGGGTCAATGCTAGATGCAGGTCTGTGCGATGCATCGGGAACCCGGGGGGAGCTGCTAATCTTGGAGCCGTGCATGACTATCACCTCGGTATCACCTCTGGTTACCGTGGAAACACAGAGGTGTGGGGCCATCAGGTTTCTAAATCCAGCCCCGGCAGACAGCTCCCCCAGATTTTCAGCGCAACGACAGAGCAGAGGTGTGAGGAGGAGCAGGATGTGGACCTTCTCTCCTCACCAGACCTCAAAAAACACCTCACCTCCTGTCCAGGTCCGAGGCAGCGGCGTAGTGCAGGGCAGAGCGCCCCCACTGGTCGGTGGCGTTGATGGCGGTACCGCAGGAAACCAGAGTTTCCAGACACTGATAGTGACGGCTGGCGGCTGCGTAGTGGAGGGACGTCCTGGGGGAGTAACCGGAGGAGAGCGTCAGCTGGTCAGCAGAAAACCTTCGATCACGCGTGGCGTGATGTGAACCCCCACCTGCCACAGGTATCCCTCCGGTTGTGGTCCCCCCCGCTGCTCAGGAGCAACTTGACACAGTCCACATTCCTGCGCAGAGAGAGCAGCATTACTTCAGTGACCTTTAATGAAACGTTTACAGCTCAGCTCCGACGCGTGGCTCACCCTCCAGCGGCGGCGGCGTGGAGACACGTCCTCCCCAGGCTGTCAGGAGTGTCTATCTGGAGGCCTGCAGACAGGACCGAGAGAGAGGAGAGAGAGTGAAGGTTAGGGAGACACGGGAGGTGAGGTGAGGCTGAAGGAGGAGGAGGGAGGAGGGAGGAGTCTGGTGGTGGAAGGTGAAGCAACCGGGTCAGATGGAGCATCTCCAACCGCATTCAGCAGGAAGAGGTCACATCTGCTTCCTGGACTGGATTCAGATGAAGGGGCGGATCCAGGAATTCTTCTTTACGTCACAGTTTATGGTCACTAATACTAAAAATAATCTATTTATAAATCCATGACAGGGGGAGGAAGGTGAATTTATACATTTGTAAGAACAGTTTGTGAACCCACACGGGAGGCAAAGGTCATTCAAAATAAAGATAAACACATTGTCCCGTAGCGACCGTCAGGGTTCAATCATTGGAACCCCAAGTTTCAGTGAAGCCGAGGCTGTGCATACGTAGTAGCAACGTTGCCATGGAGACAGTGAGTAAACTACAGGCTGCATTGTGAGGCCAGGCGTTAAGGTCGCATTCTCGCGTCGATGTCAGCGCCTCCTGTGTCTTCTAAACGTGTTGAAAAATCACAAGTGTAACAACAGGACCGTCAAGTGGAGGGAACATGAGTCAAACTGACTCTGGTGCTTTGGCGGGGGGTGGGGGGGTCGTGATGAGTGCACCCCCGTTCTCCGGATGAATGCGTCGCCGACGGGGACTCTGGATTTAGCTCAGAGTGATCCGAACACAAAAGCTGTCGTGACCAGACGCGACGCTGCAGCTGCACGGGGCCGGAGCCCATCTGAAGGACTCCTTTGTTCTGCACAGATACTCTGCAGAGACACACGGAGCCCAGCGTCATCCTGCCCCCCCGCCCCCCCCACCCCCGTGTTCAGTCGTCTTAACCGGATCCGGATTGGCTCCGGATGTCACTTCAGTTTCAGTAAATCGGTTCCAAACCGACCGAACACATGGAATGAGTTGTTTGACGCAGAGAAGATTTCAACCAGTAGGTTGATGTTCCATGAGGAGAGTCGACCCCCCCACCCACCCCACCCAGAAGGAATTGGTCTCATCAGTGAGGCCTTGTCCTCCTCTGGAACATTGTGACTTGGATTTGCTCTGAGCTGAATATGAGCGCTTGTGGAGGAAAACAATCCAGCTGCGACTGAATGAACTCCAGGAATGCTCATGTCGTTACGTTTAAGACCAAAAGAATCCAAAAATAATGAGTTTATCTGCAAACAATTGATCCAGATTCTTCTCCACCTTTGTTTACTGTCTGTTCTGTCGCGTTGGGACATAGATTGCGTTTCAAACTCATTCAATTTATAGATAAATGAAATAAATACGTATACCACAGTTTTGAATGAGTGTAACATATCAAATATTTGCGGGACTTGATGAGTTTGCTCACAGATCCATGCTGGCTGGTTACCTGAGGACAGCAGCTTCCTGCAGCAGCTGGCGTGAGCGTTCAGGGCCGCCAGGTGCAGAGGGAACATGCCGTGGACGCCTCGCCTTCAGAGACAGACGAGGAGAAGGAGCGATCGTCATGGTGATCTCGTCGTTGTTCAAAAAAAAATAAATGTCAACACCTATTTTGTCCCTCAAAGCGCCAACCTGGTGCAGTCTGCCCCGCTGGTGATGAGCGTGTTGATGAGGAGTTCGTGACCGTAGCGGGCGGCGATGTGGAGAGGGGTGTTGCCATCCTTATCCACGCTGTCGATCTCCCCACCTGGAATAAAATGTTTATTTCTAGGGGGGAAATACACAAGCGTGCATTCGGGATTAGAACGCTTTGAGTGGACTCACCGTTCTGGATTAACGTCTGGGAGCGAGTGAAGCGTCCGTGAACCGCCGTCATGTGAAGAGGACTCTTCCCGTCGCGGCTCTGGAGACGGGACGGGAAGGAAAACAGCAGAAATCAGACATCTTCTCAACCTGTACACGTTTGAAGGTTTCCATGGCAACACCGCTCGCAGTCGAGCCGCCGATCTTTCAGCAACCTGAACGGCTGCGTCAGCTCGTGCGTACCTGCACGTTGACGTCGGCGCCGTTGTTCACCAGGAACTCCAGGCAAAGCGCTCCGTGCGTGGAAGCGGCGGCGAAGTGGAGCGGCGTGAAGCCCTTGTTGTTGGGTTGGCTCACGTTGGCGCCGTAGTCGATGAGCTCGCTGACGACGGCGTCCTGACCGTTAAAACAGGCGAGGTGCAGCGCCGTGTTCCCGAAACCGTTGGCCTCGTCGATCTGTTGTCAGAGCGAAGCAAGATAGGTTGGGGGGGGTGTGCACGCTGATTCTGTCTTTGTGTATCTTTAAAAGCGTTGCTACGGTAACCAAACATCACACGGGACGCCATGTTACACGTCACGCCTCTTCCACGTGTCGATTAGACACATTGTCTAATACAACACAGGTGACGTGACGCCGCTGTGGTTTTTAACGTCTTGAAGATGCGTTTTAGTGTGTGTGTGTGTGTGTGTGTGTGTGTGTGTGTGTGTGTCCTCGCCTCCACAGCCAGGTTGAGAAGGTGTTTGACGACGGCAATCTGTCCGCAGGAGGCCGCCGTGTGAAGAGGTGTGTATCCTCGCTTGTCCTTGCAGCTGATCTCCGCCCCCTGACTGACGAGCAGACGCACCACATCCAAATGTCCTGCAGGAGGCGCACCGGAGCACACAAACACAACCGCGCTATCAATACAAAACGCAGACAAGGAAGTATCACCTGTGAGTTATGAACTATAGATTTGACGTGTGTGTTCCTTCCGCCTCACGTACTGTCGTCATATTTTTGACATTAATTGATGTTTAATCTCAAACCAACGGAGTGACCGGTCCTCCCGCTACTCAGGAGGACCGAACAGGATCTAGTTTCATGACGCGTCTTCGTTGAACTCCATCTCTGTGCCATCCTCACCCATGAAAGCTGCCCAGTGCAGCGCCCGACCGTCCTTCTTATCGAAGGCGTTGATGTTGGCTCCTTTGGCGAGGAGGAGGTTCACCATCTGACAGAGGAAGACAGATATAAGACGGAGGAGTGTATTTATGTTTGCATGTTTTATGGGTGTGGGGGGGGGGCACAGTGTGTGTGTGTGTGTGTGTGTGATCTTTATATAACAGTGTTGTAAATACATTTGGCTCAGCTGTTGCATGAACACTCTGGAGGTTTCACAAATAGAGTCGGCCCATTCAGCTTCAGAAATATGAAACCGCTCGCTGTTAACTTTAGACTCGGGATGTTTGTGAATGATTCCACGTGAAACACAACAACCCACTTAATCACCCCGACGGGCGTCATACCTCCGTGTGGCCGTTGAGGGCGGCGTGATGCAGGGCGGTACGCCCGCCGCGGTCCGAGACGTTGACGCTGCTCAGCAGCGGGATGATGACCTCGGCGCATCGCAGAGCGTTATTGGCCGCCGCCACGTGCAGCGGCGTCTGCCAGTTCTTGTCGCGTGCGTTGACGTCTGCGGAGTGGCGGATCAACACTCGCACCGCCTCCTGAGGAGGAATCAGAGTGGCCTTCATGTTTAAACTCACCGCGATCTCTGGTTGAGAGCAACGCGCCGATCTGTCATGTGACCTGTCATGTGATCGGATGTCTTACTTGATTTAAAGTGAACTGATTTGCAGCTTTCTAATTAGGGAGCCTGGGTTTGGACGATCAGAAACGTTTAAGGTTCAAAAAAACTCCAACTTATGAAAATAAAACTACTTCCAGCTACTTCCGCATATTTCGCTTTACACGAGAGCTACGCCCTGATTGGCCAGCTGGGTGTAGCGTAGGCTCTCACCCAGCTGTACTCCCCTCAAATAGACTCATCAATGAAGCCAACAAAAGCTCAGCCCCATCACGCAGACGCCAGACATCCCAGACATGCTGAATTACCTGTTTGATGTGGCTGCTCCACACATTCGCTGAACATTCCACCTGAGAAGAGCATGCAGAGTGTGGAGGAATGCTGCCAGAGGCTCAAATATGAAGGGGTGTGGCTCCACTGCACCGCTGTCAGCACGCTGATTACACTGTGTGTGTGTGTGTGTGTGTGTGTGTGAGCTCACCTCGCTCCGAGATGCCACCGCCCGATGGAGAGGGGTGAGCCACATGTTATCTTTGGCGTTGACCCGGGCCCCTGTAGAGAGAGGGGGGGGGGGGGCAGACAAGATGCTGATGAACTGTTAGCTACTGATGCTAAACCACAGCTAACAATGAAATGACGGATCAGTCTAAGGGCTCTGATTGGTTGTTTTCTAATAGCAAACGCCGTTACACACTTTCATCTGATTTCTTTCATCTGATCCTCTAAAATCGTTATAATCTTGAACTCGGGCGACGTCATGTTACACGTGACACGCTGCACTGCATGTTTGATTGTTGAACCCACTAAGTTTTTTTGCAAACAACAATATTTTACCAGAGAGGATGAGGAGCTCCGTGATCTCGGCGTCGCCCAGGAAGGCCGCCGCGTGCAGCGGCGTGCGCTTCTCTGTATCCTGAGGAAGGAAGCAAGAAGGTGAGCGGAACACTGGTACAACTACCAACAGACACGCTGGGTCAGGTTCAAATGGAGTTCAAAGGTCAATGTGATGGTGATTTAACGGAGAAATGTTTCCTGAGCCGCTCGGACGAGAAGCTGAGGCTCTCGTCTCCCCCAGGAAGGCCCTCAGTTCACCCATGATGAGCTGATGTGTCGACACATCCATCCTTCATCCCGGTGAGCGAACACGCCCGATGACCCGACGGTCACGTGACAGGGATGAGCCAATGAAAACCCACGCAAAGGGACAAAGACAGTGTGTGGGACGCACCACCCAGACATGTTCTACATCTAACACATGCCTTTACTGACTCCTGACCCATGACCCCCCACCCCCTATCCTTGGGTGCTGGGTCATACAGGAAGTGGGGGGGGGGGGCAGTAGTGTCTAAGAAGGATTTAGATGTTCATAAAAGCTGTTTAAGCTAACGAGCCTCATCAACAACAAGTAGAATAAAGTTTCCCATTTTTTTGCTGTTACCATGGCAACTCTCGGACCTTTTCCGCGCAAAAAAAAGGCACAGTTTTGGGAATCGACTTAAATTCAGCGAGAGCGCAACAAAGTCAGGAGTCCATCTGACCATCTCGCGGTGAAACCAGCTGGATAAAGGGGCTAACACGCTAACATGATAGCATGCTCAGCGCAAACGATGATGTCATCTACGAGCGACAGCCTTTACGTGACCTTTACACGACCTTTATGTCGATCGAATTTTTAACATAATATAGTGTTTTATGTGCGTCTTAAAAACATTTCTAGAGAAGATGATAAAGCATGATTAAGTGTGTGTGTGTGTGTGTGTGTGTGTGTGTGTGTGTGTGTGTGTGTGTGTGTGTGTGCTCTCACCAGAGCATTGATGTCTTCAGACTTGTATATGAGCATACGGATCTCTTCAGGGTCTCCACTGAAGATGGCCTGGATGAGCGGAGGCTGGTGAGAGGAGGAGGAAGAGGATGAGGAACACGTTCAGGAGCAGGAACACCTTTTCACGCGTGACCACCAGAGGTAACACGCAACATTCGCACGTGATGGTGAACGAGAGCGGTCTGAACCGGCGAGGCGTTCCTCAACGAGAAGGCGAATGAACAAAACGACATGTCAGGGGGACATTTCCTGGTCGTTACGCAAGAGGACAGAGGAATGATCCTTCCCACGGTACGTGGTGTGTGTGTGTGTGTGTGTGTGAGCAGCTGCTTGACTTTAAACTGCTGTGTTTATAAAAGCCAGAGCACAGAGGACTACTATGGGAGCGTAACCCACTCTGTGCTGCATCCAATAATGTCCTCCAACGTATCCTGGACCAAAATATTTCCTGTCGACTTCTGGAAAAATCTTTATGGAGGTCATAAAATAAAATATCTGTGCAGAGACAAAACCTTCAGTGAGGAACGCTCTGTGAAGGTCACATCACCGAAGCCCTTATTTTCCCTTCCAGATCAGGGATAGAAGGTAAAGAGAGGACACACACACACACACACACACACACACACACACACACACACACACACCATCTATCAGTGGGACACGGGTCAGTGTGAGTAAGAACAAAAAAAAATGAGGCCTGAGGCCAACAACATTAATCTATAACCTATAATCAATAAATGACCGTGTGGAACCAGTGTGACCATGGTTGCTATGGTAGCTTGTCAGCTTGTGATAAATGAACATCATCAGATTTTAGAGACATTTTAAAAGCATAAAAAAACAACAACAACAAAAAAAGCTCTTGATCAAACTGTTGCTTCACTATTTGAGCTTCATTTCCTTCTTGACGAATCAGGACGATGTGGAATTTCATGGACTTTCAAATTGAATCACAAGAGACAGATCAAGATGAAATATATCTATAAATGTATTATCTATTATCTATAACCCACTCCTTTATAAAGGGATTGTATTCGAGTACAATGGTGTTCTGAGTCCTTGAATTCTTGACGTAGACTCCACATTGATGACTTCAACACAAAATGCTGAAAGTCTGCGAAGCTCTCATTTCCTGTGCGGCTCTGCCCCCCTCCCTTCATGACTTCCTGTTGCACCGTGTCTTCTCAGAAAGGAGGCCGAGGAACCAAACCGCGGCGTTTCACTTCTGCTTCAAAAGCAGAACCCACGCGCCCGAAACGAAACGTCGCCACTTCCTCATCCGAGAACGATTCCGGCGGCACGTCGGCAGGAAACCGAAATTCTCTTGATATGAATTATGATCTAAAACAAAATGTTACTTGGGGTGGGGGGTGGGGGTGTTAATATGGGAACTGGGAGGTTCAGACGGTGTAACTTGAAATATCCTGATCCATCACCCTCACCCGTCGGATTTTGGTGTGATTTCACCAGAACGCGATTTCTCTCCTGAGTCTGACATCACATGAATCCATTACAGGTCAAAGAACTGGACAAAAGCCCCCTTCAGGCAGCACCAGAGACCAGCCCCCCCCCTACACCCCATCACGGATGACGTCCCCTGGTCGAACACGTCTTTTCACAATGAAGCCACCTGCCGATGGAGACAGAGTATCTGCCTCCATCGTCAGGCATAGGCGACGTGTGGGCGAGAGCGGAGGGAGGTCGGAGGTCCTCATTGGCTGAGGAGGCAGCTGTGTCAGCATCCTCGCCATCTCCCCCCCCGCGCCTGAGCGCCCAGCTCGGTTTCACTCATGTGTGGGATAGCGATGCGGGTTCCACCGGCGTTCGTGGAGAGGAAGATGCAGCCAGCACGCATTCACACGGGGATTCTCTGCAGTCTGCAAACAGCCACATCCCAGCTGGCAGCAGCCCGTCGTCACGGTGATGAGGCTGTGACAAAGGGGACCAGAGAGGGAGAGATTCCCTCCTCTTCTTCGGACAGCGACAAGGACAAAGATGAGATCAACCGTCAAGGAGACAAAGCGTGTCACCCCTCGATCCTCCCCCAGCCCCTCACGCCGTGCTGCACGATGATGCTATCCATGTGGTAGTTATAATGCATTATAAGCATCATCAATAACCCTCCTGATCATAACCTCTAAAAGAGCATTCGTCCAGTGTCAGCCAGACCTGTTTTATTGCAGGTTATGCACGGCTTCAGAGCGTATCGTCCACTGCGTTACGAGCGCATTATAATGCGTTATGTCTGGTCCCATGAGGAGGGGTCATAGAGAGTGTTGTATTTTCAGGATTCTCTCTTCTTATCTGACATAATTTCCCTTCATCAGATTACATCTGTTTACATTTCAAATACACACAAATAATACATAAACGACACACACACACGCACACACACACACACACACACACACACACACACACACACACACACACATGTGGACATCCTGCTTCATGTGTCCCTCTATAAAGGGACGCCTGTCCTCTGCAGCCACGTCTTCATTTCCTCTGAAGCCTGAGGTGACAAACCTCCTCAGCCGCTTCATCTGCTTCCCCTCGGGGTCCCGTCACACGTCTGGTGTAGTCATGTGTTCGATCACACCCCTCCACCCTCTTTTTCTCCCCCTTCATCTACCTCTAATGTGAAAAGAAAGAAAGACAGACCAGCTCACCTGCCTCAAACAGAGGAAACAATAGAGGAAACCTCTAAGGACGCAGCAGAGGAACACAGGAAGTCAGATAAGCGAACGCACAAACAGCAGAGACAGCGGCAGGAAGTCAACGACTTCCTGAGAGTCGGTGGTGTTCTGATTGGAGGAATCGGACCTCCAGAATAAACCACAGGATAATGTGCACCTTATACCAGCTCATGTGGAGACAAACCCGCGTGACCCTTGACCTCTGAACAATGGCACTAATGCAAAACCTCCTCACTGCAGGTAAAATAACTTAACTGGTTTACTGTCCCGGGTTAATAATAGCTGATTGTCACATGACACATTCCTGATCAGCACATGACAGAAGGCAGCAGAGGCAAACGTATGTACTGCTGAGCTGCTGAAGCGTCCTGTTAACAAGCATTATCAACATGTCTGAAAACAGGAAGCCCCTCAAAGTTGTGTTACCGGCAGACAGCAGCTCTCCTGCCTGGAGCTAACAACCACCCCCTGTTCGGAGGGCGCCACGTCATCGGGATCGGATTTACCTGCTTCGTTTGGAACGCGATGGATCTTAAAACCGGAGAGAAAGTAGGGCGAAGTCAAGTTCAGACACCTGCAGGGCGATCCTCGCTCTGACAGGAACGAACAGGAACCACTGGAAGGTCGACAGGTCTTGACCTCTGACACCAATCAATCAATCAATCAATCAATCACCCAGTCTGAAGTTTGTCCAATCAAAGCCAAGGCAAAGAACTTGATTTGCAGACGTGTTGAAAGTTGGATGTGGAAAATTTCTTAACTTCTTGTGTCAAACCAGATGAAAATCAAGATCTGGATTTTTTTTTTCTTCCATCAAAATTGCAACTTTTTTTTTATATTTGTGTGATTATCTGGAAAACTAACAGTCCAATCATGATTAAAAATAACAATATGTTTATGAGTTATATAATTACACATTAATACTTATTCAATTTGTAGGCTATGCCTCAGAAACCCTCAGTTGTGACAAATTCCATTTTCATTATGATGAATTCATTCATTCATGATTGTTGTTTGTATTGTTGTTGTCAACATGAATCCATTCAGTCTTCCATAACATTAGAGATTATGAAATTACACATATATTTATTCCTGCGAGTGTTTCTGGCCGATCGGAAAGAGGATGCGTGGGCTTGTCACCGTCACATGAATTCAGAGACGACTTCATGACGCATCTGAATCCGATTTGGACTCACAATGACGCGCTGAGCTCGAACTACTTTTTCAATCTCGGGGACATGTCGGTGAGCGGCCCAGCGGAGGTGTACATCAGGAAGTGGCTGAGAAGCGGCCCGTCCTCATTTTAACGGGACACCGAGTATCCGACAGCAGGACCCGGATTCACGCGGTGATCCGGGGCTTGACGAAGCGTCTTCACACGGGGGGGGGAAACGTTTCTCTCCTCGGTGGACGAACCACCCCCGGGAGAGGACGCCACGAAGCCGTGGTGACGTTATAACACATTTAGTACCACAAACAGAATGAAGCTGCGCTGGCTGTGTGCTCACATGCTAAGCTAACGGCGGCTAGCGGCTCTACCTGATCGGCCAGCCTGAGGACAGCCATCTCCGGGTCCGCTCCGGCTGCTCGCCCACTCCCGCCGACACCGCGGCACCATCCACGGTGCGATGCTGCGCCACCAACTCCTCTGCTCCTTCCTCCCGGTCCCGCCCCCCCCCCCACCCCGCCGCGGTTGCCTTCTCTGCGCTTCCTAGCAGTCGCACAGGCGGCGGATGATGACGAAGGCCGGGGCGAGCACCATCAGCCCCCCGCTTCCACTGACGCTATCTGCGGGGACGCCGCCGAGCAGAGGCGGCCGCTTCGACTCTCGTCCGGGAAGCAGAGAAGCGGGGACGGCTTGGCCCACCGGCGTGAACAATCCTCATTTATTATGGCTGCTGCTTCTCGGAGAGTCCGAGCATCTCTTGGAGGCGCACGCCGCCTACAAAAGCGTCCCTCCTCCCCCGGTGTGCGGAGCCTCAAGCCGCACGGAGAGGCAGCCAGGCCGGACTCATCCGAACGCAGATCGTACAGGAAGTCGGTGTGTGTGTGTGTGTGTGTGTGTGTGTGTGTGTGTGTGTGTGTGTGTGTGTGTGTCCTCCTCTGATGCGGGAGTGGAGGAGACGCTTCCTCAGCATCGACGAGCTGCACCTCCTCGCTGCTGCCCCCTAGTGGACGCCGACCGCCACTGCTAGTCGATAAAGTCAAATCATTATAATAAAGTATTTTAGTTTGTGCAGTTATGATCAACTTCTGTTTTCTTGGGGGGTTTTTTTTGTACCAGCCCGTACTTGCATTTTAACATGCGGATATTAGTATCGTGTGCAATAACAGGGAGCCACCAAACACGACAGGATCAGTACAAACTGTACGTTCAACAAAAACGACTCAAAGATAAAGATACAACACAGGCTTCAAATGGGAACATCTGACGCATTCAACCAAATGTGATCGCGTCTGTTTTCATTCCAAACAAACAGGCTGAGCAATAATGAGCAAAACATAAATGTCATCAGGCTCACACACACACACACGCACGCACACACACACACACGGATTTAACGATCTGTGTTCCCGACATCCCTGTTTCACACCCCTCTGATATCTGTTGCACGCTTTCTGACTGAACTCTAGTCGCCATGAGTTTGGAAGAAGAGAGACCGCACGGCCCCCATGACGTCACACTTAAATCACCCGCATGACGTCAGGAATGAGCTCATTCCGCACAAGGACACCCGCTCCCCATCGCCCCCATGCCACACTCCTGATGGTTTATCAGGCTGTTTTGTCTCCGCAGGATCATAATAAGGAGAAGCCCGCAGCACCTCTTCCTCCTCCTCTTCTTCCTCTGAAGTTCCATTCTTCTTTTTCTTCTTCTTCCTCTTCTTCTCTTGTTTCAGTAACGATTCTCTCATCACAGCTTCAACGCATTTGTGTTTTATGAATTTAACATTATATCCATTTAGCGAGAGCTTACTTACAATCCTTCATCTTAATATATTTACGATAAAATGTGATGTCTCACCTGAATAAATCATTTCTAATAATTTCTTCACCACATTTGTGTGCTGTAAATTTAAGAAAGTGTAAAATCGACTTTTAACTTTTGATAATTCATTGTCAGTAAGATATATTTAATATTTATTCATCATAAACATGCTGCACCCAAATATGTTAAACCGCTTATCTGTGACTTTGTGGTCAGCCTGAAATAATACTTTTCATTAAATAAGAAACTCATCAACCTTTATTATTGTTACTAACGTATATCATTACATATTTAGCGAACCAAGTGTTTTAAAAGTAAATTTAATAAATATATTATATGCATGCAAATGTTAAAATAATGAGAATGCAGATTATTTGCCCGGGCCAGAAGAGACTTCTTTTGAATCCACGGATGATGAAGGTGCACCTGTGAGTTATTGTTGTGCCACTATAGACATTTGCTTTGATGAAATGGGAGTAAATGAAGGTTGTTTTCCTTAGTTATAAAAAAGTTTCCCCGTGTTTAAGCTTGTACTGTCGCTTATAGATGAGGTGGTTGAACAATGCATTTGCCTAAAACAATTATCTTATATTTGATACATCTCTAATGTGATTTTTCAACAGTTTTAATTCATAACTACAGCATTAAATATCTCATGCTCTGGGATTAAACTGAATGTGTGACAAATATTCTGATCATAATCTATTAATTTCATTACAGTAATTATCAGGAACTCTTTCAGGAGGGTCCCTGTTGATTTTTTTTTTCCAATTTACTTTCAGCATCTTATTTATAAGGAGACAAACACCTCAGCTGGGGCCACATTATAATGAAGGGAGCGCTGCTGGAATGCATGAGCAGAATCCCGCTATTCACGGTACTTTGACATCTTTGTTGCAAATACGTTATAATAACGACTCGACAGGTGAACATTTATAATTATTATACATATTGAACGATTTGGTGATTTGACACGTGTGCTAGCTGGTTAGCCGATAAAGTTGACCCTCCGGCCGCCATGTGGAGCGGGGGCGGACACGGCCCAGCAGGTCGGACTCCAGCGGGGCCTTCTAATTATAATTGGCGGACAACAGCGGACCATCTACCAGCAAATGTTTTTCAGACTCCGTGGCCCAGCTTTCCATACTTGATCCCCTACCAAGTGGTCCCAGCAACGGCATACGCTACCAACAACTACCCGGTGGCGGCGGCACCTTGGCCCGCAGTGGCCGCCGACGCCGCCGCGGTGATTTCCATGCAGGGTCAAAGTAAGTAACGCGCTAAATACTGACATTTAAAACAAGGTGTTCATATTTTAAGTATATTTAAATGTTAAGCACCTGTGTGCTAAGATTGTTTCTTGATTATTATACCATTTAACCTATGTTTAACACAATTATGCAAATGTCGCCTGGAGTTTTATTATTTTTTGCTCATTGACAGAAAAAAGTAGGAAATTCCACCTGGACAGGTCAGAACATTTTTATCTGTTTATACTACTTTCTCACTCTGCTTTTAAATAACCACCAATAACTTGAACTAACCAAGAGCTGCTGTTTGTATTTTTGCAGATCTATGTTTGATTTGGTCAACAGTCATTCATATCTCGATTTAACTGATCAGAACTTGCTCGGTTGGTATCTGTGTTTGTCTCCAGAGGACAGAAAAATCATACAAGGTCAGCATCAGGAGTGATGTTAATGTTAATCAGTGGTTTTGTTTCCAGCTTCAGGATTTACTACCTATAAAGCCAAAAGATTCTTGAGATCAATGAGTTTTTCAGGAAAAGTTGCCTCATTTGCTTCTATTCTGGTCTGCATGCAGTCACATCCAACCATCACTCTGACAAAACCTCTTCTTTAATTGTCCTTTTATCACTGGGACATAAATGTCTTGTACGTGTGCACGATTTAAATTACACCCACTGGAAAAAGGACTTGCTTACAAGGCCTGGATCGTTGTAGGTCTTGTAAGCAAGTCCTTTTCGGTCAGCTGACTTGAATCCCTTAAAAATATCTGCTTTGCTTATTTGGTATGTAAACTTTATAATTCTCATTGATTAAACGTCAGTATTTCCATCATAGAAATATGTTTTGAGAAATTCATGTTGATTTTGTTTGGTTTTTTCCTTGTTCAATGTTTGTCCTCCTCAAGGAAAATATGAATTTTTAAATCCAACCTTACACGTGTGACTTCCAGCATGCCATGTTTATACGTGAAATGATTCTCTTAGATGAAGGGGGGTTTCAGCAGTTCCTGCACAGACATCCTGCCCTAGAGCTGTCGAGTACTCACGTTTATGTGAAGCGTATGTATCCTTCGTTTCTCTGATAACACAATAGTTGTCTAAAAACTGAATATTCAGTGACACTTTTTATCTGTGAACGATGCAGATGGAAGTGACGGTCCTGTCCTGCCACCTGACAGAACCGTACAGACGTAGGTGTCACAGTACCTGCCGTGGATTGATAACACGCTACGTCGTATGGGTGAAGTTATGTTGTGGTGACTGTTGTAAAATCTCTCTTCTCAGATTTGCAGCGCCCGGAGAACGTAAGTGAAAATGTCACAATCTGTTTTGTTCCAAGTGTTAAAAAGAATGTTTAGACAGAAAAAAAGATTTATTTTCTGGAAGCATATTTAGATTACTTTTCAGCTTATCAGCCTCATACTCTTTTCTAGAAATAAGAATTATTAGCTCGTCCATCTTTGATCCTAAGAGGTATTTTCACTTTAATTATTCAAACCAGAACCACAAATGTTGGCTATTAATGAGGCAAGATGGGACATGCAGCACGTGTGAATTTAAAATGGATGGATAAATGACCTGCACGTAAGACAGACATCTTGGTCGGAAGGTTCAACCTTAACAGTTCTGTTTGTTTTTGTTTGTTTCTCTTGCTAGTAGTCCATCAGGATCACCTCACTTTGAAGACTCTTCCCAAAATCATGGGGAAGGCTGGCACTCCCCTCGGCTGTGGCGATGTCGGGGATCTCTCGCCGGAACCTCCACAACAGGAAGTAACCCACTGCCGACAGCTGGGCGGCCTACTGGACAGCTGCCAAGGAGCATTCTGCAGCTCCCTGATGCAGAAAGAGAGAGCGATCCCCGTATGTGTGCTGAACAGGAACAGTTCTGACACTGGTCTTAGGTTTTTGTGTCTTTTCTCAGGATATTTCTCTGTTGCAGCTGATTGAAGAAAGGCCATCATGGCAGAAGGACCTGGAGCTCGACAGACAGGAGGGAAAGCCTGACCTCAGGACTCAGGATCAGTTCAGTCCTTCACAGTGAGTATGTGCATTAGAGGATGGAATGTATGTGTTTAAGCTTTTCTTGACGTGTAAGTAATTATTTTCGATGAAACTGTTTAATTGCATTGTTTTTGGTGAATTAATCTTTATATAGGGAACGTATTACAGGTCAGAATGGCCAGCAGTTGAGAGGAAGTCTCCTCTGGACCCTGATGAAGCTTCCTTAATCACTGAAGATCCGAGCGACAACTTCTACAGCATCATGGAAGATGACATGAGTATACTTGCCTGTCTGCCCAGTGAGGACGTGAAGAAACACAACAGTGGGGTCACATCGGGTCCGGTCGGACCTGATGATGTGGCGGCAACAGTCAGCAGTGAGACCTTGACGTCTGAACAGCGTGTCGTCAAGAGCAACACAACAGAAAAGTCCACCTGCGATGTCACGGTCAACACTGAACCACCGCTGAACACGTCAGCCTTCACCCAGACCGAGGACCCGGGAACTGCAGACAAGAATGTCATGACCGAACTCCGCATGATAGATCTGGACTATGTGGCTGAGGTAAGATGAAAAACCAGAGTCCAGCCATTACAGTGGCTCCAGCGTAACACAACCTTTCTATCAATTCAGAAATTTATGAAAATGAAAATGATCAAAAGAGAACCGGAGCAGTACCAAGAGAAGATGAAAAGGTAGTGAGTCTGCTGGGCACACACTCCTACGTTAACATGTTAAACGTTCAAAAATAATTTTTGTAATTGTGTTTTTTTCTCCAGTTTGGAATGTAAATTGAGAGAGGAGTGTGAGCGCGCTCAGAAAGCAGAGCTGTGCCTGCTGGCCCTGTGGTTCAGAATGTGCAAACAGCTGTGCCTGAGCCTCTGTTCTACAGCTGAGGGCGACCAGTGCACTGTAATGTAAGGAGACATCAGCATCATGTCATGGGATAGCTTACACACACAACAATCAGAGCCACGAAAACAACAAACCATCATTGATAGTTGACCATCTCTTGCATTTTGGAGACATTTTCTGATTTGATTTTCTTCTTTGAGTTAGTTGACAACTGCCTTTTTGAAAACATCGCACATATATGATCAACACGTCGCGCCTTATCATCTCAATCTTTTGTATTCATATGTAGAATCCATCCCACCGATGTCTTGAATGATGAAAGCATTGATCAGATTTTTCTCTGCTAATATTGCCTCTTCTGCGGAGACAAATAAAGGTGGTGGCATGTTTCTAGTGTTAAATGTACCAGAGACGTATTGTGTGCCTCTCTAGTCCAGAGAAACCTCCTGGAAACGCTCTCAGTCTTGTGGAACAACTGGAATATGATCACAATGAGATGAAGGGTCAGATCCTGGCTGGAGCTCCTCTGAAGCATCTCAAGCCTCTGTCTGTCGGCTCAGACATGCTAACTACAGCAGCCAGCTACATACCTGCACAGGTGAGACTCATGACATCTGAAGTGAGTCTTATTCCCAGTCACAGCTGTAATAACAGAAGTGTTTCATCATCTCTGTTTAGATCATTGCTGACATGCTGGCTCACATTCCTTTTGGGTGAGTTGACTCGTGTCTAGTGGAGGCGCAGATGAGGCGTTTTTATTCAATACTATTGTGGTTTTTCTGATGTCAAACAGTTCTGAAGAGTCACATGATGCACCGAGTGAAGAAAGTCAAAGTCCTGGTGTTGAAAGCACCAAAGGCCAGGTAGCCCGTCACCCTGAGACATCATTGGAGTTCCTTAACATGATCTTTGAGCAGCTGATTCGACATGTAGTCGTCGTCACATTAAAACTGCTTTTCATTGCTTTTGTCGGAAAAGGAGATTAAGACAAACATCATCAACGAAAGGAGGGCCGCCGCTTCACTCCTTCAGGACAGAGATCTGATCACAAACACAAACAAGCCAGAAGACCGTCAGAGATGTGAGCATGTGAATATTCCTCATATTGTCAGGTGATTGATTACCCAGGAAGCAGATGATTGAGCCAAAGCTGTACCGATTATTTCTTTGCACATCAGCTGCATTGAAAGAGCCCAACACAAGTGAGGTGTGGTACGATGCTGAAGAGGACCTGGAACCTTCAGGACCTCCAGAGGCTACTGGGATGGAGCAACATCCAGCACTGGTTAGAGGAGACACAGGTACTGGTAGGTTTATCGGTGGATGCTGCTACATTTCCTTGGCAGCATGGCGGCCGCAGGATGGGAGGCTCAAAGGGTAGTAGTATGTCATCTGGCATTGGATGTAAATCATTGCAGTGTTATTGTTGTCTGCAGATGCAAATGTAGACATTTTAAAAGTTGATTGGTTATTGGGTGAAGTCCTCAGTGGTTAAATTGTTGTAACTCCAGAATCCAGCATGGAGGAGGCCCAGAGCTCCTCACTGTGTGTTTCCAACCTCCCAGCTAATGTCACAGAGGTAAGTTGACTCACCCGTTCGTATCTCATGACAGGAGTGTGATGCTAGTGTTCCTGGAGTGCATGTAGCTTTCCCTTTATTGGCCTGCATGGTCTCTTTATGACCAGCAGGTGGCAGTCCAGGCTTTGACTCAAGATTTTTCTTTTCCAGGAGGACGTGAAGCTCTGGTTTGAGAAGTTCCAGGTTTCGAAAGTCAACATCTCTGCTTCAAGGAATAATTTGAGGTGAGAAAGATGATATCACATATGTTTTTCTCTGTTTTGTCTTGCATTAGATTCCTGCGTTGCTAAACCCAGTAGTCACAGGATGTTCCTCAGCTTTATCAAGACTTAGGGATTCCTGATGCATCCTTGTCCCTGAGCAAAATCAAACTCTCTAGCAGTAACTTATGTCAAAGCTTCCCTAATGGATGCATGAATGTCAGCGCAACAACTGCCCTTCTCATTGGCTGTACTCTCCAGAGTTGCCGTAGTGACAGTAAATGGAGCCCAATCTGCTGAGGCTGCAGCGAGACTGCTGAATGGCCGAAATGTACAAGGTAGAACTTTGCATGTGGAGCACATGGACAGAGCCACTGCTGAGAACATGAGAGGGCTCCGGTCGTCACAGGATTCTGACCAATCAGCACAAACCTCAGAGACCGGATCCTGCAGAATGGAAAGGAAGGTATAATGATGATTACAATGTTCAGTCTGTCCAAAAAAAAAAAAAAATCAGCCTATCAGGTAACAGCCCTGGCTGTTTTCTTTTGTCAGATATAAAATATTTGTGTTGCTTGGTCACAAAAAATCTGTCTGTGCTCTAGCTGATTACTGCGAAGGACACCTTTGTGCCACAGTACTTCGGCACTATGGATAGCTTCGAAGCTCTGATGGCGGAGCTGACAGAACGCCACCCGGACATCGAGAGGCAGATGATTGTGGATGCTCTGATGGCAGTGAGGGCCAAGCACCAAGGCATCTTCTACAGCCTCCCGCTCAACACCATCAGGGAGATGATCTCCGAGCTTCTTATTAAGCCCACCAACGCCAATATAAGGAAATAATGCTCAGCTCTTCAAAATGTGTGACAAGACATTGGACATGTCGGACAGAGAATCAGAACACCTTTAGTTGTTTGTTTGTTTTTTCCATTGGTACACTTTTTATTTCAAATGAGGGAAAAGAAATTACCCAAAAGGAAAATTTTAGTGGATTAGAAAAGTTGTTTAAAACACTTTTACAACCAGGAAGTCAAATTGATGCTTTGCATTGAGCGCATTTTTTTGTTTTAAAAGGAAGACGGTATTTCTTTGTAGAGTTGTGTGTTCGAAAGATGTTCGTGTGTTCATGTATAAACAATTTGGCTTTGTCGCGTCCAATGTGAGAGCCTCTTGACTTCCGGATGTTTGATCACTTTGATGACGTGTAAGGAAGTGAAGTCAGGAGTCAAGAACATCACTTTGATCTCCACTTCCTGACTGAGCTCGGATCAGTTCCCTGCTGCCACCACTAGGTGTCGTCATCCTCTGAGGGGCGGGACTTGTCTCCCGCGGTGACGCCTACTGGGGTGAATGGGCGGGGCTTCATCTGGGACACCAACCTCAGATCAACACAAGTCGGAGCTGAAATCACTGCGGGAGCAGCCAGCGTGTCTTGTTCCCGGACCGGCCGCTGCTGCCTCCGCTCCCGGTTCACCTTTGACTCGACTGGGATTCCGTGGGAGCGACAGACCGATGGAGGAGCCGTGGAGTCGCCGTCAGCGATGGGCGAAGCTGTCGAGACGTGGAAGGCAGTAGAGACGTCCCGACGGAGACGAACCGCGGTTCAACCAGCAGATCCACGTCGCTGCGTGGGGCCGTCCGCCGACGCGGCCGGACGACGGCCTGCTTTACGCGGATCCCTCAGTATGAGCTGAGCGGTAACGGGATTACAGCCAATGAGAGGTCGGTCCGACAAGTGAACAAGATCGGCGTCATCGAGCAGAGATCCACAGCCGGTATTAGCGAAGCGTGAGGCGGCACCATGTGGAGTCCGGGGACGTGGATGTGGCGAACGGCTCTGTGCTGCTGGCTGCTGGAAGCCGTTCTCCAGGGCGCCAGAGGTAGGAGGAAGCAGGGTTTACGACCCGTCATGCGATCGTTGTTGTCCGCTAGGGTGTGCACCACCACCCGGTGATCCACACAACCAACACTGGAGAGTTCTCATACACGCTGGAGGTAGATGTGAGTGTAAACGAGCATAAAACCCACGGGGCAGTTTGGTTATTATGGTCTGTCCTGTCCTGAGCTGCACATCGGAGGAACATTAAACCTCTCAGATCAAATGATGCTCAAAGTTCTGAAGCATCTCTGTCGTTCATGCAGGGCGTGTGTAGAGAATTTGATAAAGAATTTGTAATATTAACAATGTTTAATTTGACTCCATTTTCAGTGTATTAAAAGTTAATACATGCTGTTTTAGTATATCATCTTTTTTTTAAAAAAACAACCCGTAAACGGCACAGGTGGCTATAATTTTAATGATATAACTAAATAAAATACTATGCTGTGATTTACATGGATAAAATGTCTGAAATCAAACTAATTTTACTAATAACTTAAGTTTGCAAGCCGTTGAAATTAATGCAAAATCTTTATTTTTCAATTTATATGCAACGGTTTGAGGACTGTGGTTGTAAAAGTCAGACTCTTATTTTGAAGGAAACAGTCGATAACAGGAAACAACACATGTTGTCGTCACGTGACCTTTATGGTTGGCCAATAAATCACTGATTAAATTGTTATAACTGTTATATCAATGGATGATTCATGTTATATTGGTCCTTTTTTTTAAACTTTAAATGTGAAATTAGGTTTTAAATAGATCACATCGCATTTAATATGTAGTTACATTTTTATAAATGATTATAAATACCAAACATACCTTAACAAACTAATGTGCTAGACAGCAGTGACACTTATGGAAATGTGTAAAATATTTAACTTGGAATAAATGGAGTCAGGTGAAATGTGAACAAAGCCCTCCACCCTCATGCACCAACAATCTTTAGTTTGTATTTACGACACTTCCTCTGCCAACGCCGTATTTAGTTGGATGTTAAACTGATAGAACTGAATGCACAACAAATTCACTTCAACACTACTGCAATCAGTGTGTGTTTCATACTGTGAATGTTTTCTAAAGAGGTTCAATACATTCTATTGTTGATGCCTTGAATCCTCTCCTATGTATTGTTGCTGGTGTTTTATTATACGATTCTTGCCAGTGCAGCCCATTTGTGCACAACTTTTCCCGTTTTTCTGTTGGCTGATTTCCAGTCCCATAGACACTTTATTATCTGTTTCACCCTGTAACTGCCGTCGTCTGGGATGTTTGCTTTCTCAGGTCTGAACATGTGCATGAGTGGCAGCGCTACATCCTGTGAAGAATGCTTATTGATCCACCCCAGCTGCGCCTGGTGTGCACAAGAGGTAAAACCTACCTGCTCATTGTTTTCTGAGTCTTTAGACTATGAATCAGTTCATTTCAGCTGGTTTTTTTTTTCTAAGGTTTGTGACTTTCTCTCCTCCAGGATTTCGGAAGGGGAAGGACTCTGACGTCACGGTGCGATTTAATTCAGAACCTGCAGAAGAGAGGTTGCGGCATGCAGTTTGTTGAGTACTACACCAGCAGCATTTCTGTGCTGAAGAACAAACATCTAAGTTCTAAAGGGTCCAGCTTAGCCCAGGACGACGTCATCCAGATCATGCCTCAGAAGATCTCCCTCAGCCTGCGCCCAGGTAAGCAGTCTTAGGATCGCGATGACCCTTTAGAGCAGGTACATTTAAAAGGCAGCACTTCCTCCTACAACTCTTACACAAACCAAATGACGGATTCTTTCTCATCCAGGAGAGCAGACATGGTTTGGCCTGCAGGTGCGGCAGGTGGAGGACTACCCAGTCGATCTGTACTACCTGATGGACCTGTCTCTTTCCATGAAAGACGATCTGGAAACCATCCGAAACCTGGGTACCAAGTTGGCTGATGAGATGGGAAAGCTCACCAGCAACTTCAGGCTGGGCTTCGGTTCTTTCGTAGACAAAAACATCTCCCCCTTCTCTTATACGGCTCCCAAGTATCAGGAGAACCCATGTAACGGGTGGGTAGCGGTTGATTAATCCTGTTTGTGTGCTTGATGTACAGAATAGGACTAGAATAGGTGGAGGGTTTTAAAAGCTGCGGCGTTCTCCCGTTTGCCCCGGGGGGTGGGACCGCTCTACCCTCCCTCAGAGGCTGCCATCGCGCATCACTTCCCATCTAGGTTATGAGTTTGGTTGGGTGTGTGTGTGTGTGTGTGTGTCACACTAACTGAAGCACAGAAGGGAAATATTTAACGGTGTCGATAACAACATTTTGACCCCGAGGCAACCCGCCTTGTTTAAACAAGGAGGGAAAAAAATGCACAGTCAGACCAGCTGCAGTTTTTAGAATGTCTGATTGTACATTGTTAAAGCAGAATGGGCCTCAGTGGCCCCTGACGTAATCATTTAATTTACAAATTTGTGCAAAAATTGTCAAATTCTGCAGGTTTTTTTGTTTGTTTTTTTGTCAGTGAATGAGAACACACAAACCAAACCTTCTACTTCTGTGAACGTTGTCCTGATGCATCTGAACCTTTCTGTCATCCTGTGCAGATACAAACTGTTCCCCAACTGCGTCCCCACCTTCGGGTTCCGCCACATCCTGTCACTGACGGACAAGGTGGACCGGTTCAACGAAGAGGTGCAGAAACAGATGGTATCACGCAATCGGGACGCACCGGAGGGCGGGTTCGACGCCATCCTACAGGCTGCTGTTTGTAAGGTGACTGCTTTACCTCTTCCCCAGCATCCACCCACTGTTATGGAGGGGGAAGAGGGGGGCTTCATTAGAGCCATTTGAATGCTCTCTTTGAATGAAGCTAAGTGTGGCCGCGTGTTGGGACGGCATGGGTCTATTTGCTTGTTAATTAAAAGCACCAGGGGGCACAGACAGGAAGTGGGAGTCTGGTGCAGCTGGTTAGGCAGGAGGATGCGCCAGGTCACAGGCTTCTGTTTTCAACACTGTTTCAACACACACACACACACACACACACACACACACACACACACACACACACACACACACACACACACACACACAGAGTATATATGTTGTGCAGCTTTGGCAGAACTCATTGTTTCCCCCTAGTGGTTGTCAGTGATATTGCTCCGTGAGTCGATCATCAGTTAGCTAGCTCGCCACACACTGTTACCCGCTGCCCATTTAGCTCGCTGTTGTTACCCATGGAACAGATAACATTATCCAACAATGCGTCAAATCGATTAACGCCATCTTTCAACGTGGTGTCTCTGAGATCTGTCCACTGACCCACAGATGTGGAAAACAACCTCCCTGACAGTTGAGGTGTTTAATACAGTTTTGATGTACTTGAAGATCCTTTTTTGAAGCTGAATTGGTTCTTTAGTGGTTTTTAATTTACACGCAAAAGACCGAGGCAGTAGGTTAAGTTTGTGTTGTGTTGAAACACTTCACAGCTAGGGGGCAGTGTTGAGATTTATGTTCGGCGATTAGCCTCAGCGCCAGCTAAGACAGGAAGGAAATGCGCCGCTAACATAATTACAGAGAACTTATTACACATAGCAGCGCGTTGAATCGTGACACTATAACGCGCCATGTCCTTGTTAGTCCAGCATTACGCCTCCTTGTTTGCTGTATGTCCCACAAGAGTAGGTAAATTATCCCTGTTACGTAACATGATTTCTGCTGTCGCTGCTCTTCAAAGAGGCCTCTGAATGGAGCAAACACAGCTCGATTGTGCGCTGCACAGGCCAAATAATGAACAAAAGAGCTAGAAAATCCTTCCATTGACTGGTTGAAACTGGGTGTTTCTCTAGTATCGTGCAACGGTCAGCGTTCCGTCAAACGCTGTCATCGCCTGCTGTTTCCGGTTGATAACAAGCAGGACTGGGCCTTTGGGAGAACACTGGTTATACTCAAGTTTGTCTTGGTGATGAGCTTCCTGTAGAACCCACATACCAAGACACTGAAAGGTTGTTCGTGTGCTGATCTGCCGTTCCCTGCGAACAGGAGGAGATCGGCTGGAGGAAGGAGGCCTACCACCTGCTGGTGTTCGCCACAGATGACGTGCCTCACCTGGCTCTAGACGGGAGGCTGGGGGGGCTGGTCCAGCCCCACGACGGGCGATGTCACCTCAATGACAACAATGAGTACAGCACCTCCACCAAGATGGTAAGAAGAGCTGCTCTTCATACTTGGTTCACACGTAAAGTGTCTCCGCTTTGACCTAAAATGTGTTCCAGCACAAATCAACACACGGAAAATAAAGCTTCATGCGCAGCCATTCAGCTCCTATCCAAGCCTGGATTGGCTGGAAGTCACCTTGCATGTCCAATAAAAACAATGAGGGAATCTAACTGAAATAAAATTCAGCATTTTTTTGAATTCTAGCTTAATTACCACATTCTGAGCAGCCGGCGGCCTGTGATTGGACGGGGAAGGTCCGAAACACCTGGAGGCTGCTAATAAAACATCCAATAGGGGCTGAGGGGTTTTACAAATGTTCCTGTTGAAAAAAATCTAACCCAACTTTTCTGCCGGGCTCCTCCAGCCGACACTGGAGTTTAATGCTAATCAGGTGCCGCTGGGTTTGGGTTTGGTTTTTTTGGGGGGGGGGTTTGAGATTCTCAAAGTCTATCTCATGCGATAGCCCAGCGAAGATAAAACAAATTATGGCAAATATATCACTGTCATGTGTGTAGCTGTGTCACTCCTATTTAATATGATTTCTGCAGCTGTTCATTTCTTTGCCTTTGTCGGTTTCTCTACAAGATTAAAAAAGAAAAAACAGTCTCATCCTCCTTCGGGCCAAGAAAACTTTTATAAAATTTATGGATCGCTCACTCTTTTTTTTCACTTTCTTCAAGTTTATAAGATTTGGTTTTATTTTAGGCATTTTATTAGTTTAATGAAAACGATAACAGACCAGCCCAAATAAAGATACCCAGCCGTGGACATCTTGTGATGGTCCTCGGCTGAGTTTGGATTGGATCCAGATCTGGATCGTGGTCCTGATTTACATTGGAAACAGGTTTACACCCTTTTACATGAAGCAAGCCAGGATAGCCAATTAAATCAAAAATGGTGCAGGTTTAATGTAATGGATGAGTTTTGATGGAACTAGAGGAACCTGGTGGAGGTATTTTATGTACTGACTTCCACTGTAAGAACTCCATATAAATTACCCATAATGCCATGTCTTTCTACAGGACTATCCGTCTCTGGCTCTCCTGGGGGAGAAACTGGCAGAAAATAACATCTTCCTCATATTTGCGGTGACAAAACGGCTGTATGTCATTTATAAGGTACTTATAAAGCATTTTATGCTCTTCGTTGTCCATTCTTTATACGTAAGGAACTTATTGTGTCTCGTCTTTCTCCCGAAACGAAGAACTTTACTGCACTCATACCTGGAACGACAGTAGAAATCCTGGACCAGGACTCTAAGAACGTCATCCAGCTGATCGTCGCCGCCTACAACGTGAGTACAGCTGGTCTGCTCGGCTGTCGGGCTGTTTGGTGTCGAGTGAGGATGAGTGAATTCATTAGAAGTGGGGGAGGATGAGGGAGGCTTGAACGCGTCCACTGGGAGAGCTCCTGAGCTGACAGCTGACCGTGTGGTTGCACCCAAGTTACATTTCTCATTTTAGGTGGAGTTGTTGTGGTGCTGACGTGGCTGAATGCAGCAGACTTTGTCTATTTTTTCAAAAGTCAGCTTCTCAAAGGGGTGGAAGTTATCAGTCAGTGTGGATAGACAGAAAAATAACCAAGTAAACATGTCACAATATATTGAAGATGTTTTATAGATTTATATGGAGTAAATTGTTGTTTGGCAGTTTCACTATAGTGATTTGAATTTTGAGTTCCAACCAAAAGAACCACAGGCCCTTTTTCTGCTGCATCCAGAAACACATTTTAGCCTCAATCTTTAAAGAGCAAGGAGGCACCCCCTTTCCTGTTTGGTGAGAGTGGAGGATGGGAAACAGATTTCATCACGTCTGTGATTTAATGGATAAACATAATTCGTACAAATCCACCAAATTATTTATTTATTTATTTTTTGGTGATTTCAATTGTTGTGAAACGCTAGGAAACATGATTGTGCTCTTAACATTTCAACTGGAGTACTTTTTCTGTTGAACCCCAATGCATTCTGGGTGTTGTAGGTTTTTTCACCTTCCAATTTATGACACGACTTTACCAGTTGGGAAATAAACGCCAGGACAAAATATTTCAGCTTCACAAGCTGTTATTTTCCAAACTTTCCTCCATTCTCTAATGACACCGGAACATTTAATCTGCACACACCTCCAAGACTAAACCGATGATAAGATGATGATACAGCCAAGCCAAAAAAATAAAGCGTAATCTGATGAATTCACCAGATATCCATTAACTGCTGAGCGATGGGGTTCATTAAACGATTTGTTTCTGTGCGTTTGGATCCAGAGACGAGGACTCCATGCCGTCAGCCTTTCCCTGAATACTTTCCTGTGTGGGTGTGCAGATGTTGCCCTGCCTTTGGCTCGTGGCAGTTTGTTCTGGGGCAGGGACTCGTGTCCAACACAGACGTGACACACTCTGTGTGGGCGGGACCTGGAATGAAGGGACTGGACTCACAGATTTATTAACGTTCACCACTCTGAGGTCATGGATTAGTTAACAATTGTGTAAAGGGCCAGAGAGAGCGAATGAGGCCGTGTTCGACCACCTGATTTACTCCTGCACACATCAGTTGCGTGGTCGACACGGATGCAGGCTGTGTTGCACCGACACGCAGCTGGAAATGCAACTGTTTCATACAAGCTGCGTTCATGCACAGCGCTTGCGGTTTCGACTGGCTATAAATGCATCCGAATGAAGCGTGGCTCTCCAGATGTTTCTCTCTTTACTGGTACCCGACCAGAGATCCAGCTCCGAAAGGATGGGTTTTGATGTTTTCACTAACGTCCTCGTCTCTTCTTCCCTCAGAACATCCGGTCCAAGGTGGAGCTGTCGGTGTGGGACCACCCAGACGACATCAGCCTTTCCTTCACCGCTACCTGTCAGGACGGAAAGCCACTGCCGGGCCTCAGGAAGTGCGCCGACTTGAAGATAGGAGATACGGTGAGTCCTTGTCTGCACCTCCTACATCCTAAATGTTTCATGCATCTGATGGGAAGGTGTCGTAGCTCCTGTATTCTGCACCTTTTCTCTTTCTCTGGGTCATGATTGGTGGTTTAAAGGAGATGATTTACTGTGTTTGTCATTGTTTGATGGCTTTTTTTTTTTTTTGAACAAATCCCATTTTCCATGACTATATTTTTCCAGTTGGATGCACTGGTGTGGTTTTGAGTTCTACAGTTGTTTTAGAAGAGCTGGCGTTTATTTGCATGTAGTCTTATTAGGACAAATTAACACGTGGGCTCATCCAGACCAAACCGGTCATCGTGACGCGAGCTCCAGTCGTTCTGTTGGTTTCGGCGTACTTAGCCTGGAACGACTCGAGTCGCAGGGAAAAACTCACCCCCCCCCACACACACACACACATGAAACAGATTCAACTGTTGGAGAAAGGAACCTGACGTCACGCTGCTGTGGCCAATCGCGGTGCCTGGCGATCATACAGTTGCAGATTCATCAGCTGTTGCTAGGAGACAGGGAGGAGAAATGTGCTGTAAATTGCGTGGATGTTGAAAGCCTTTCTGGACGAGTTGTGCCTCAAAAAGCTGGAAGCTGTACATTTGATTTTTAGTTCCCTGTCTACTCCTTATCCTTTTTCTCTACTCAAAATGAAATTGTGGATCACGGCAAAAAAAAAAAAAAATTGCTAAAGCCTGTTGTGACGCCGTGCAACCTTTGATTCAGTTTAAAGTGAATTCCTGTTAAACATCAGTAATTTCCTGATGAATACATTTTCTTCTACCTGAGTTGACCATTCCTTTGCTTTACGTCTGAAACAATGACCTCAGTTATCGTCTCACTGCTCTCTTGGCAGAGACCTGTCATTCCTTAGAGAATAGTTTGGACCCTTTTTGTCTTCCAGCTGCATTCAATCAGCGGCGGATACGGTCGTGTTTAATCTTTCCACATCTATTCGGGCTGCTGCCAGAGCAACAACAGCCCTGCAGCGAAGGCTGACATCACCCCGACCTGCCAAAACCTCGTGTTGATGCTTCGGTATCTGATGAGCGTGTAGTGGAGATCAAACCGGACCTTTGACCTGCAGGACCTTTGACCTCAGCATTCAGGAGTGTGATTGTGTTGTCGTCGACAATAGAGACCCATAACGCGAGCTAGCTACGGTTTAACCTGTGCTGCGACCGCTTCACTTCCCATCAGGCTTCTGCTTCGGCACCGTGAGGCATTTGTGGACGGGGAATAAAAACCGTTTCTGCATCCTTTTTCTCATTCGACGCTGAAGCAGCGTAAACAATTAGTCCAGTTCAGGGCTGGTTCTGGGCGGAATCAAACCATGACTCCGACTGTTGCCTTTAATTATTGTGCTTTTTCACGCAGCCTGCAGACATGGGATGCGGCCTCTGCTGTAAACATGTCGTGCTGTCAGAGCTGGGAATATTTAGCTGACTCGTCATCCTTTTCGTCCTCTGTTAAAACCTGTTTGCTGGCTCAGCGTCTGTGCTCCTGTTACCCACGCTGCTTTGCGTTGCAGCCTGATGCCGGTTATTCAAAAGCTCCTGACTGAACGTTGGTTGATTGTCTAATCCTCCTCCTCCAGGATCCTGTTAGTCTGGACTAAAAACATAAAGCAGAGCTGAGTTAGTCGGCACAGGTGCTATGAAAAAACGTCTTTCTTCTTAGCGTAGATTTGTGCAGATCCAGGACATCCAGAATCCTTTGTGTCGGCTCTGATCCAACACAGGATGACTCACATCTTGGTTGTTTTTAATGTTGCATGGACCCGTCCCCGGTGGTCACTTTATATTCCACACAAGTCTCAATTAAGATGCGTAATGAATCCCACATCCATTAAAATGTTAACAAGGAGCCGCTTCATACGTGCCGTGGCACAGTGAGCTCCGGCACGTTGGAATTCCTTCCCAGAACCCCTTGCTTTATGTTCCCGGTTTGGGGACGGTGGAGAACACCGCCAGCGAGAGAAAGAAGGCTGTCGGGGTCTTTTTATCCTGAGCGCTGAGAGGAAATGAAGGGTCGCAGCTCGGCCTGTCGTGGGTGCCAAGCCCGGGTGTCAGTCACTGTGTGGGCGACCCCCCCACCCCACCCCAAGCAGAATCTTAATGACCTGAAACAAAAGTAGGCCTGTGAAACTGTGAGGCGTGAAAGGAGGGAGCTGGCGGGGGGCAGACACACTCGCTGGAGTGTGTGTGTAGTCGGGTAGCCTCCTTTTCAGTCGGACACGACAGAAGAGCAGGACCACTGAATGGATTCATGCATGTGAACGCTGTTGGTTTGGGGGGTTTTTGTCCATACATGAGAAACATTTGAGTCGGGTTTTGTCTCCCTTTGCCTCACCTCCGTCGGGTTTCTTACATTTTACTGAATTTCCGATAGTCGTGAGAATTCGATCATCCCAACACATTCTCCCAGTTTATTTTTAACCTTTGGTTCAGCGCTGGTTCCACATGGACACGTCGCCATCACCTCATACATACTCTGTTTGAACAGCAGTGACATCACCCCCCCACCCCCTGCTGTTTCTGAAGGTATTGAGCTGCTGCTGCAGATTCCTCCTCACTTGACTATTTTAAATAAACTAGAATTGTTGCATAACCCATTTTTAAAAGAATCACTCCTAGCCTAAGCACCTAACCCTACTACTACTGCTGCGTAATGAGTGGTATTACCAGGCTTCCGCCCCCCCCACACACACACCCATATTTCTCCACAATGATCCCCATGATTTGGTGACTCGCCTTCCTCGCGACTCACATTTACAGTAAATTTAATTGTGTCACAGTTAACTTATTAAGCTTCCTGTGCTGAAATTGGAGGGGAAGCCCGACAGAATGTGGCTCAGCCTCGGCCTCAATCAGATTACTGTGTGCTGGACTGAGGCACACACAAACACTCCACTTTAGTCCCCGGCCCCCCATCATGGAGTTAAAATGTTACGTGGTCAGACTGCTCGGTCATATATGTGTTTAGAAAATGGTTGAAATGTTCTTCCTGAAACGAACGGCATTTCGAACTGGGACGATGAGGAGGGATTCATGTAGTTGCTCAAAGTCACTTTTTACTTGTTTTTTACTGTTGGTTAAAAAAATAACGACAAAAAGTGACATTAAATCAAGTGTTTAGTTTTTATTTCAGCAAATTAATATTTTGATTATAAGTATTTGCTTCCGCTCCTACTCACCTTTGTTTCTGATTTTTCCAGCCTAACCTGGCGTTTTTATCGTTCCGACCAGTCGTTGTTGTCGGGTGTCTCCATGCCAGTTGCATTCACACGTCTGTAAAACCAGCAAATAAAAGAGTAGTTCATGCTGGAGGAAGAAAAAGAATTTAGCTGTGAACAAGAGATGCTATTGTAGCTAAAACTATTTTGTCTTCTTCTTAGGTTTCATTTAACGTGAGTGTGGAGGCCAGAGGCTGCCCTCCCCGCGGGGCCGACCAGAGCTTCACCATCAAGCCGGTGGGGTTCAAAGATCGCTTGGAGGTGGATGTGAATTACCAGTGTGACTGCGGCTGCAGCCGGACGGCGCAAACCAACAGCAGCATCTGCAGCTCCATAGGTGCTCCGACTTCCATGATGTCCTTTTTTTTCTTAAAATATGTGTCTAAAGAAATTCTAGGAGTCAAATGGGCAGTGCAGGGGGGAATAATGGTTCTCTGTTGACACCAAAGTAGTTAAAAACTGGCAAAGTTTCCTGCTAACTTTGTAAACCTCCAGAGTTGAAAGCAGGGGACGTAAAAATATAAGAATCAGTAGAAAAGTCTGCATGTGTAAAAGTATTTCAACCCCCCCCCCCCAAAGAACCACAAGCCCTGTTAATCACACGGGACTTACAGCGCTGCTAACGTGCGTCCTGTAGTTTGAAACTCTTGAGGAAGTTCGGGACATCAATCTGTGGCATCAGACCTGCTATTACAGCTTTGGTTACCAAGGAAACCTCCCATTTAACCCATTAATTGACTTGTTTGGTTCCATAATGGAGAGGCTCTGACTTGGGGTAGCCGCTGTGGAGATAATGATGGTCACAGTAAGCGAAAATAACACTCCTATATTTTTAAATTTGAGCTGCAGAGCGATGTGAAACCCAAGTATGCTCCTCATTTGGAACTCTACACGTAATCGATGGAGTGGGTCCCTGACAGAGTTGAATAAACCTAATATATACTCGTCATAAACGGTGTTTTTTGCCTTGCAGGGACCTATAACTGCGGGACTTGTTACTGCGAGCCAGGCTACCTCGGCGCTCGGTGCGAGTGCCAGGAGGGCGACGCCGGCAGCATGTACTTCAGCGCCTGCCGGGAGGCCGACGGCAAGCAGTTGTGTAGCGGCCGAGGAGAATGCAGCTGCAACCAGTGCCTCTGCTACGAGTCCGAGTTCGGAAAGATTTACGGCAGCTTCTGCGAGTGCGACGACTTCTCCTGCCCCCGACACAAAGGCATCCTCTGCTCCGGTAAGAATCCGCTGGATTGGACGCCGACACATCCACAGTCTGTCGGTGTGATGTTGATGAGAGAAACCGTTTCCATGGCGATGCTGCTTGTAGCGGGGTCTGACATCAAACGTCAGGAGCCCTTTAGATATGGTGGGGAGAATCGTGTCCCTACCTGCTCTGAGGGTGTCTCTGGGGGTGGTTTGGCCCTCTGTTGGGTTAGCTTTTGTTTTCTCCAGATGAAAGGAACACCTGCAAGACTCCGCCTCCAGGGGAGCAGGTGCGGTAGCGGGGAGGTCAGAGTTCAGCTTGAATTTCAGATTCAGGCTGGACTGTCTGGAGGAGGGACGGAAACAGCAGCGCGGAACTTTAGAGGAGGGTCTTTGGTGCTTTTACTCCAATGGTTGTGAAGTGGATTGAAACTGAGAAAACAAGTGGAGTTTATCACACACACACACACACACACACACACACACACACACACACACACACACACACACACACACGATTTATTAGACCTTCTAAAAATTGAATTGAGTTTGGTTTACTGTATATATTTCACTCTAATTGTTTTTTTTTTTTTAATGTGTTGGTTTTGGATCTAGAGACATATTTTCTATGTTGTTGGTTTTTTTTGCTTGTTTTTCCACAAACAAAATGGAAAAAGGTGCCAGTGGATTTTGATGGGACTTGTTCATTACATCATGAGGCAGATTAGTAAGGTGACATCGTCATGGTGACGTCATCCTTTATTATTGCATTTGATCTGAATGTATAACTCTGGTGTTTTCTCGGTAACAATCATCGCTCTTTTCTTATTGCAACATTTTTCCACGTGAAACTAAAATGTAGCTCCGTCTGTTTTTCCCAGTCTCACCAGTGTGGACGGACTGTAGCTTTGAATTATCTCCGTTTCTCAATCCTGACTGATGAATGCTCTCTGGCGATGAGCCCTTCGTCTACCGATGCCAAACTAGACTCCTGTTGGCGCTCCATCGCTGCTCCACTCTTACACTTGGTGTGAGGAGGCAGGTTTGGCTCGCTGGATCTCCTCTGCCAGACCAAACAGGCTATTCTGTTCCCAGAACATCGGGTCCGGCGCTCTGCTTTCTGGTGCGAAAACTCCCGCTTTTGCTGGGGGAGACAGGCTCATCCCCAAACCAATGGCTGTTCCTGTGAAACCACAGAGAGGGCTTTGTGACAGCGGGGCCGGCGTTGGCTCGAAGCCCGCCTCTATTTATCCACATCCAATAGAAGTCTAGAGCTGAGTGTTCAGCCCCGCCGTCCCGCACCAGAAAGGATGTGTGTGCCGATCATCCATCATTAAATGTTAACAGTCCACTACCTTCTGCTGATCCTCACCCCTCAGCCTGGAGCCATAATGAGCTCCTAATGACACCAAACGATACGCCCCCTCCTCTCCGTCTGTCCGTCCTTTACCATCTGAGAAGAGCCGTAAAAACTCTCCTGTGCCCCGATGTCTCTAAAACACCCAAGGAGATGCTAATAGCGTCTGCTTTTTGGGCCTCCTAGCACGCATATGTTGTAACTAGTGCAGCGCTTCACCTGGGTTGGTCACACGCTGCCCATTTGGAGTCTTGTGGTTGGGGAAAAATCCTCTGTGACTTTCTATCCTGGCGTCCTCGGATTATTTTGAAGTTGTTTGCCCTCAGGTCTGTGAGATGAAGCTATCGGTCCGGATCTGAAGCACCACCGTCACGCCTGGAGCTTTAGTTTGACGGACCGGAGCTGCTGTGTGGTTACACCGGTAGCTGACATTATCACGATGAGCCTGAACGTGGCTATTCTTAGGACTAGCATCTTAGCATTGAATATTTTGGCTGGACTTTCTCTGCCATGCTTGTGCAACAAGTCCACTGATAGATTTAGCAGAGCGAGGGTGGGTGGGCAGGCAGACTGTTCCAGTCGCTTAAATCAAGCGTGTATAAAAATAAATGCATCGACTCGACTGCTCTTTAAATGAAGTTAAAACTTTGGAGAAGGAGAAGACCAGACTTGCTTCTTCAATGTGCTTCATTTTAAATGAGTTTAACGGTGTTTCTGGTGTAGGAGGAGTCCTAAACACCTGGATGAGGAGGGTATGAAAGGTATCGTGATGAGGTGTGCCATCTTGTTTGTCGTGGCAAAGAACCTGATTATTACAATAGCTTGAATGTGTGCTCAGTGCTAATGAAAGGCTTCTAACTGTTATTATTAAGCTGCGTTTGCTTTGAGTGTTAGTTAATAAATGATCTGGTGTATCTTCATCAGGTGTGTTCTATCCTTCGTTAGTCCGTTCCTTGTTCCTCAGGCTCTCCTCCGCCGTCTATTTTTAACAAGTTTTTTTTAACTTCCTCACCCCCCCGACCTAAATCTCTGCGACCGTCTCCACAGCTGGCTCTGAATCATCTGGACAGGAATCCAGCAGGTTCGCCAGAAATAGCATCATTTTGACTTCCAGACTTAGAAAAAAAATGTCTTTTACTCCCCATAAATAAAGTTGGTGCCCTCCAGCACATCCATTTCTCTGAACATGTAAAAGCTTTTACACGTAAAAGTCGATGGGACAAATGGGATGGAGTAGAAAGGTTGGGTTCGCGTTGGTGTTTTTACGTGTTATCACACGAACATGCAGCATTTAGTGAGTCAGGCCTCCATTAACAATTGGCAGGCCACCCCCCAGGACGCCCAAATACCTGAACTTAATTTATTCTGGGTATCCAGGATGTCAACATTCTATTTTGTACGGATTTTCATGTCCTAGCTTTGGATTTCAACTCAGGAACTGCTACTGGACATCTTGAATATACTAAATCCGCTCCTGACGCTTCGTCCTCAGCCCCCGAGGTGAAACAAGCGCCGGATGATTCCTGTCTGCTCTTTTGAGACTTGACTGAACTTGACCGCTGCAGACAAAGACCTGGGGTTTCTCTGGTGATAGACAGACTCGAGGCCACACCCTGTTTCTCTGACTGGGTGCACACAAGTAAACCAGCATTGCTCTACATTGGAGATTTGGTCATTTTTTAGGTCTTTGTTTCTGTGTGTATTCGCCAAAATTATCAACAGAGGAGGTTATTATCTGTAATAACAAGGTTGAGGTTTAATCCGAAATCTCAGGAAATGAAAGCGTCTACTGTACAGGTTGGCATTTTCAGCAGTGTTGTTCACATGCAGTTTGAATCTGGAACCACAAAAACAAACCAGACCCAAGACTAATAAGAAAGTTCCCATACGAGCAAACCGAAGGACAACATCTTCAGAGCCCCCCCCACCCCCAGACTTCCTCTGTATTGGCTGTAGAGCCGTGGAGCTAACAGCTGACTGTACACAGCTGTGTACACCCCGGTGGCAACACGCTGAGGCATCCACAGCGACGTGCTGATGGGAAAAGGAACACAGCTCCTTGAAATGATTGTTAATCTTGGGTGGTGATGACTGGATGCATCTGTAATCACCTCACCTGGTGACAGCGTGGCGATGTCCTGTTTGCAGCGTGTGTACAGCGCTGCCGCTGATTCGGCTGATTCGATATTACAAGTCAGCTGCAGTTTAACCTGTACACGAGTCCTCCGCGTCGATGGTTTGACATTCCTCACCTCTGTAAGAATTCATCCTGAGGAATGTTTCGCTCCACATTTAACAGATGAACACTCAACCCAGGTGTAAAAAAGACGGAAGCAGAAATCCCGCTATCTGTCGTGAAAACAGAGTCATGCTTGGGCTGCTGTTTTTTTTTAAATAAGTAAAGATAATAATGGTTTTTGTCCGCAGCGCTCAACAAATGAAATGCTGATGCAGCAAATGCCACCACTTAACTAATAGCTGTTTACCTCAGGGTTGTGAAACCCGTCGTGTCTCCAGGCTGCTCCTCTGTGATTCTTTTTATAGGCCTGGTGTCTCCTGCTCTCTGTGAATAAGGTCAATGTTTCTGTGACCCTGAGACCAGGACAATGTAGACGTAAAGACTGTTGTCGTGACTTGTAATGACTGGTGACGTGACATTGTGGACTTCACGGCGCTGGTACCTGTCATTGCTCCCAGTCTCATTGCATATTGTTTAACTTAAGCTCCACAGGCTGCTTATTTTAAAGATGACATTAATCTTCTTTTACTGGCACTCAGACTTAACCAAAAGACGAGGTTTGTCTTTGAACGTCTCATAAAGACCAGATATCAGCTGCTTATTCATATGACAAACTGCTCAGCTCAGCATATAGTGGAGAGCCTGTCCCAGCTTGCACATTTTAAAAGTCTGCATTTTTTCTTTTTTTAGCTCTTCTACCCCGATGAAGACTCACAAAGTTCTGGTTGTAAGTTTTTTTTGTTTTTTTTTAGAAATGCAAGAAAGAGACGTCAGCTCAAACCTGGGAAGGATAGAGAAAACACATCGAAGTGTAGCTCATGGCTTTGGAAACATGACCCAGGGGTACAGTTGACGCCGCTGCAACTTTCGGTCTTCATTGTGAGGATTTAAATAAATATTTTGACGTTTGAGGAGTGCTAGATGAAATGGTCCATAACACTCTCATGAGTATGCAGCACTTGGGCCAGGAGGTGATTCGCTCAGTTAAGCAAGAAGACTAGAAATGGAGAATTAATGACTAACACCCCCTAGTACCTCTAAAGGAATATCAACAGATGGAAGCAGTGACTTCTAGCTTCTTCGGTCCGACATCATTCTAGTCAATTAACTGTCATCTATTTTCTCCAAGTTTGGGATTTAGATGGATGGCATTTCCTGTTCCTGTAGACTTTTTGAGAACACAAAGACCCGAAAATGGCAATTTGTTGTTGTTTTTTTTCATGAAAACACTCTTGATTTCATTGAAAATGCTGTAGCAGACCTGTCAGGTCACTAGTCGATAGTGTACCATTTCAGGATGAACTCAGCAGAGAAAGATCCCAGTGGTGGCTTTCGAGATTTGAATTGGAGGAGCACCAATAATCCCAACAGCACAAAAGCGGACAGACCCCCAAAGCACAACAAGAAAAGTTTTTAGTTTCTGTGGTAGAATTGCTGTCATAGAAACTACAGAGTATTTAGTGTTTTGTGATGCTTAAATATTACAACCTCGTGTCTACAGCTATTCCTTTGTGGTTCTGGGGGTATGGATGAACTCCATCTTGTCCACATCCAAGGTTTCACATCACTGCTCACAGTTCCTCCATTACTTCTCTCAGTTCTGTGTTCTGCGACTCCTCGCTCTCCCTCTAGTCGTCCAGCTTGTGAACCAGAAATCTCACCGCTGGCATCACTCACAGCTGGAGTTTCAGAAACGACTCTGCGCTCCTGTCTTAATAACTGGCACGGAACTTCCTGGGTAGACGAGGTGGATGCAAACTACCCAGTTTAGTTTTAAAGCCCTACTTCATTTACTCAAATAAAAAACAGACTGTCTCCTGCTGGCGTGACCCTTCGCCCGAGCAGGAACCCTATCCACAGACTACTGTGTAATTAGGTTGAGTGGTTGTGGTGGTGTTGCTCTGCTGTCACAGCTCTCTTTTTAAACTCATACTGGATGCTCTTTCCCAGGTTCAGGGAGTTACTGTGTGATATTGTAGATTAGCCTGGGTTTACTTCTCTGAAATTAATCCACTTCTCTGTCATTGGTATCGACAGATTCCTTTTCTTCTGGTCAGACAAAGACCAGACGTACAATGTATGTTTGCATTCACTGGAAGTCCTCATTTGTAGACATACATTTAGGCGTATTTGAAGAGCTGGTCCAATTGGAGATGTATCTATGATGAACCAACAAATACAGACTGGAGATCTAGTTGGTAGTAAAGACACAGAAGCCAATGCCGGACCTTTAGTACTTCCTTTAGATGGATTCTGGGATATGCAACGTCTTCTTTGTAGAATCATCCAGAATCGGCACCACTGCCAAGGTGTTGGGTCGGTTCTTTACACCTACACTTGATGCAAGACGATGAGGAGCATGTGGACGCCCATATCCTTCGAAGCTTATGATCCGTGTTCCGACCCACAAGTGTGTTCAAATTTGTTTTTGTATATGAGAGAGTTTCATGGAACCTCCTCTGTCTCGCCTGTCTTGTTATTTATGACATCAAAAACTTTCAACTTCCATGAACGCTCCAGGGTCTGTCTGACATAAGAGGGTGTACACACATGTCTACAACTACTACAAACTATGGAATATGTCTGTGCATGCCTGGAATGCCTCAAGAAAGGCAAATAAACTGAACCTCTACATGTCTGTGATGTCTGAGAGTCTATTCAGACCAGATGAAGCCCTCAAACCATCCAGAGGGAGTCTGTTGAGATGCTTTTAGCATCTGATCTCACCTCCTGTTTGCGGTGCTCTCTACGTAGCCAACAGGAGATCCTGGAGCAGACCCAGGGCACAGGGAGAACCTCTCCATCTAGATGTTTCAGAGATGGTGGAGGATGTGATTACCTCCTGCTGCAACTTTGAGTGTAATCAGCATTAAAAGCAATAACCCTATACCTTTTCAGCAGTATTTGAAAAACAATCTGCTTAGTGTAGGCTCAGACTTCGATGAAACTGCCTGTAGGCCTTTTCGATTCTCTCTAGAGATGGTCTTCTCCTGATTTGGGGGCGACCCGGGCTGCACCGCAACTATTTCAAATATCCTACGAGGATTTCGTAAGACTCAACTGTGGCTGAAAGGAGGGCGATTCTCGCGACTGCAACTGGAGATGTGAGAGGGTAGAGGCCATGTTTTCTTTCCGTACTCATGCAAACAAGACTCAACCTTCTGGGACACAGCAGCTCTTTACAGCCACGGCAGGAAGTGACTTTCTCTCCCTGCATCAACAGTGGCGAGCAGAGGGAACAGCATGACCCTCCAATCCTGTCCTTGTGCTCTCTACCACGTCCTATCAGTCCCTGCATTCCTAATGGGGGTTAGTGAGTTCAGTGTGGGGGCCTCTCTGGCTTTGTAGAAGACGATCCTTCTTGATGTAAAGCTGGCTGTATGTTTCATGTCTGCTTTCTCTTATGGAGGTTTAAATACAAGAGCTGACGGTTAAAAGGCTACAGATCCACAATGTCTAAATGCTCTAAGACAGCCGGACCTGCTTCTTAGACATGTAATGGATTACACATCTGTGTCCTGTCCATCTCAGCCTCCCTTCCCTCCTCTTTCAACCTACAGAGAGAGGATGATGTGTCAGACGCCTCTTTTGCACCGTGATACTGCAGACAGGAAATATTTGGATATGCACAAAGGACGTTCAGATGTCTGATAAAATTTGCTCTGGGACCGTTCATTTGAATGTTTTCAAGGAAGTGGCAGCAGAGGTTGGGCTCCTGCACACTTCCATGATGAGCAACGACAACTATCCTTCTAAAATGAGCTGGCAGCTCATTTCCTCCTCATGTAATCACCAAATATTTACTTATGCCTGTTTAAATATAAGGTTCTGAAAGAGGCACAAAATGTGGGAATGCAATGTTTGTCTCTGTAATGCATCTGCCTTGATTTAGTGGAACTAAGTTCTTGAACCCATAATTGTCCTTTTTTAAAGGCAGCCGGTCCGACAGAATAGAGCATTGATCGTTTATCTTAAACTCCATTTTTTAGTGGCTGCTGCACCAATAACTGTTGAGACAAGTTTACCAAGAGGTGGAGCTGGTCTCAGATCTGTCTAGGAGTCCTTGAGTTTTTGAGATTGAGGTTTAATAATCCAGCGTCAGATGTGGGCATTCAGGAGTTCTCCCAGTAGACTCTGCACCATCCCCATATCCTATATTCCATCATAAGGTAACAGAAGTAATTTAGTAGCAGATGAATCAAAACGAGACATTCAAATTCAACGTAACTTGATTTGCATAGTCTTCACATTCTTAGCAATGGAGGTTGTAACCTAAAAAGTGATGAAGAGACGACCAGGACTCCTTTGACAGCCCGGTTTTCACATTCCCTTAAAACACTTTTTAGTTTCGGAAGTGCGTTTGGTTTGAGAGAGCTGACATCAAACTCCACCCGGTCTGTAGACCAGCCTGTGTGGGAGTTCACCAGCGGAGCGGAATCGCATTTCATCCAGACACACTCCTGTCTGCTGCGTTTCTCCAGATGTTTTGGACCGTTTGGGGAACTTGGGATCGCAAGAGGTTCCTCCGACAGGAACTTAACAATGTGAAGCAGCCATCAGAATAAAAACGCATGCAGAAGTAGAAGCTAATTTTGTTCTTTCCTGTAGCAGCATTTAGAACACTGCCTAGCCTTTATTTTGAAAGCGGGGGGCAGGGTCGAACAGAATGACCCGTCTCTTCAAAGGCGAATTAACCTCTGGAGGATTTTAACTGCCAACAAATGAGTCCAGGCAGCTTTAATCATGAGGCTGAGAATCTCTCATGGTCTAAATGTTACACTCTCATGCACACATGTAATCCCTGGATCTGTGACCTCCCACTGAAGGAGTAAAATCTTGAATCTGGATCTTTTTTTTCTGGCACTTTGCCTCAACTTGGCTGGAAAACAGCGTGGAAAAGCAAAGGAGGAGGGATCTGAACACAGCTGTATTTATCATGAAGGCTGTTTAATCTCACTGCTGAGCAGCCAATTAAAATACCCCGACTAAACACAACTGAGAGGAATGGCTGGACAAAAAGCCTGCGCACATGCCCCTAACATGTGTTTGGGGGCATGAGGACTGTGGTCAGGTGAGAGCTTGTGTTTGTCTCAAGACTATCTAGACTAGAGTCTAGACCTGTCTAAAGTATTTGGCCACAATGAGGAGTCAACACAAAGTCCTCGACTGATTTTGTATCTTTAGTTTCACCTTGTTGGGATCTCTTTAAAAGGCTTTACAAGCATCAAACCTTCCAGATGATTCTGCATGTTATCAGACGGACGTCAAATCCGACAGCCCATCCTTTTGAACCTAAAGCCCAAACCAGCCGAGCTCTTTCATTAAATTCACTTGCACAAAAAGACGTGTCTTTCCCTGATGTCATCAAGTCACACATTCCCTGAATCTATATTGTGATGCATCAACAGGAGTGATTTAATCGCTGTCAGTTTTTCCATCTTAAAAAAAATGTAGAGCAGGCAAAGCCTGTTAACACGAAAATAGAAGTGACTGCATGTCTCCAAGTCCAGACAGTAGGGTTTATAACCCTGACCGCTACGTTGATGAATACACTGAATGTTTCCTGTTGACTGGAAGAAGTGAAACTCGATGGTTGATTACAGGCTCAGTATATCTGAGGTCAGGCCAAAGCATAATGTGATTGTTTTCAGCAAAATGTTCAGCAAAACATTACAAAAAAAGTCTTTTAAAAAGTTTAGAATCTTCTCCCACCTCCTTAAATATTGATATCAGGCTGCAGAAATGTTTGTCACTGTCAGGCAAACTAACGATTATCTTCTAAGTTGATTGATTACAGAAGCAAATATTAAGTCAAAGTATAGCAGTAATAAAGTCAGAATCAAGCGAGCTGAATCGACCGTTGGTTGCCCTGCAGTCGACCCCTGAAGAGGCGATTTCCTCCCGTTGGATCGGATTCTTTCCTCAGTAAAGTCCTGATACTTGATGCTTATAATGACGTGGTGCTGACTTGCCCAAAGGTTCAAAACTTTATGATTTTTGTGAAACCAATAAAGTAGAAGCCAGTTACACTTAAATTTCTCCTCTAACATCTAATAAATCAGACCATTTAAGCGTTGTCGAAGTAACTTTTTTAGCTTGTTAAGTAAGAATTTGTTGTTCTAATTAAGACAGAACACATTGACACTTCGGGAGCACAACCGCCCGTCTGTCACGCCACAGCTCCGATGTGTTTTTTCCTGCTATTCTTCTGCCTGTTTCATAAGTCCTTGGATTTGACCCCCCAGCAGTCCTTCCTGATGAGACCTCATTCCTGGGCGCTCCTCATCCAGCTGATAAGGCCTCCATGAATGCAGCCTTTGTGGAGGTTATTGGAGCAGCTAGTGTGAAGTAAACTCCTTAAAGCAATGCTTCCATGATAACAGCTGCTGCCCCCCTCCCATCAAGGTTCCCCTCTTCAACCAGACCATCCGGCAACAGGGGGAGGACCGTCTCATAGACGCCCGATACCAATCATATCAACAGCATGGCCTGATGGGACACCGTTTACCCCTCTGCTGGGTTTATTCCATCAACGTTAACAAGCTAATGAGTGTGCTACCGTGGGAAGGGGGTTGGGTGGGGGTGGGGGGTCTAGTGGATCGGGATTAAGTCCAGCTGCTCCAGTTGTTCAGTGTTGTAAAAGTGACCATGTGGATGTGGACCCTGTGTGTGTGTGTCCATGTGAAGTCACGCTGGTGCATCACTGGTGCATTGGTTACCGTGGAGACAATGACTTCATATGCATAGTGTCCCCCTAAGCTTGTCTGGTTTACACTTAAACTCTCGGCGGCCTCCTCTCAATCTCGTGTCTAAAATCTTCTTTCACCCAGGTCACGGAGAATGCCACTGCGGGGAGTGTAAATGCCACGCCGGATACGTCGGCGACAACTGCAACTGCTCCACGGAGACGGCGTCCTGCGTGTCGGACGACGGGAAGATGTGCAGTGGGCGGGGCAACTGTGTGTGCGGCCGCTGTCTGTGCACCGAGCCCGGAGCCTTCGGAGACACCTGCGAAAAATGCCCCACCTGCCCCGACGCTTGTGGCACGAAAAGGTAACACACCAACAACAGCCAGTCGGATGTATCGGCGTGTTCTTCTGACGGGTTCATTCTATTCCGTTGATGCTTTTATCAGAGGAATATTTTTAAGAATGTGTCTGCTGCAGCGATGAGCTTTGATGAAGTCATCAGAGATAACTTTCGTGCCACTTGTTGCCCCGTCCTCTGAACCGGCGTCCATTAGACGCTTTTAGGGTTCAGGCATATAGAGGAAACTCCTCCAGAGGACGAAACAAATGCTCTGTCCTCTTCACAAACACACAGTTTCCCAAGGCAGCAGCAAGCCTAATGAACGACCTTTGACCTCCCCCCCTGACAGGACTTGAGTTTAGAGAGAGGTCAGTGCTGCTGTCGCGTGCACCCCATTTGTGACTGTGTGAAAGATAAAAAGCAGCTTCTTTTACACGTCCATCAACAAGTTAGTTCAGGTCAACAGTAAGAAGTCATTTTTAAAACATTGGTATCAGTAACGCTCGTCTGCTCCAGAGAATGCATCGAGTGTCGGCTGTTCAACTCGGGACCGCTTGCAGAGAACAAGACCTGCCAGCGCCTGTGCAAGGATAAAATCATCACTGTGGAGACCCTCAGTGAGTACACACACACACACACACACACACACACACACACACACACACACACACCAGGGTGAACCAGACAGCAGTCAGTCATCCATCGGTTTAATTTGAGTCAAATTCGACCTTTCCAGCCAGTATTTACCCACAAACATGCATTGCCACCCGCCGGCTCCTGGTTTTCTGGTGTTTCTTCTTCTTTGGATGATGCAGACGATAGTAGCGCACTGCTGCCCTCTACTGTTGGTCATTAGGGACTCTCTTCACATCCCGCTTCAAAGCGGTGATGTGTTGATTGTCAGTGTGTTCGTCTGTCCGTCCATTCGTTCGCTCACCAAACATCTTCTCAACCGTTCCAGATAGATAAAGGTCAAATTTCAACTTTTGTAGACTCCGGGACCGGATAAGATGGAAAGGAACCGGATAAGATACACCTAGACCTATGAGTAAGACCATAGATCAAAGCTATAACAGTAGATCAGAGCACTAGCTCTGATCTTTGACCTATGCAAGTAGGTCAGAGTAAAATTTTGAATTCAGGGGCGTTGCAGTCTGTATTGGTTCTAGTTACAGTTATTTCTGTTTTTTTCTTACGTCCACAACCAAACTCAAACCCATACTAGGTCAGAGGGTCTGGAATGACATCACTTCCTTCAGCTGTTCCCAGATCGCCGCCGCTGTTTTTGACGTAATCGTGATGTTCTTGATCAGATTACTCTTTTTTTTTAAAAAGAGAGTAGAGCACAAACAGTCCAGACTGGGTTCTGAGTGAGCTCGCATCGGTGTGCGGTGATCTTTACTCCTCCATCTCGATGAGACTATTTATAAGAGCGTTCCCAGTTCTGGCTCGGATCCGACTGGTTTCACAGCATTCCCTGCTCATTCAACCATCTGACTGGTCATAATGGACTCCACATGTACATTCCAGATACTTTGTGCATGAAATAGAGTAGGAGGGGCTAGTTGGGGGTTTTTTTTTTATTGGGGGGGTGGGGGCACAAGGAGGGGTGGACCAGACCAGCGTGACCTCATCTTTCCTCCTGAGCTCCAGAGTCTGTGTGGGCGATGAAGACAGACTGCAAGCGAGGTCGCTCAGGATATGAGCGTCTCAGCCCGTCGGTGATGTCACAGCAGACCAATTCCAGCTTTGTGGTAAACATTTCTCTCCTGGTGTTCCTGAAGCCAAAACCCTGATGGGTCAAGATAACGACTTTTATAAAGGCTTCCACAGCACCGGAATTCTGCACATATCCAACATTCGTTTCGTTGCAGAAACAGATTCCACAGATTCAGAAACAAGCCAACAGAAGAGAACTTAAATCATGTAATATTTTCTGCTTGGCTGGTTTTGCTTTTAGTTTTATTGATTTCACATTCTTTTACTTCCTCCTGTCTCCAACTGTGTTTGTTTTATTCATTCCTTTTGTGATAAAGCAGAATAATTTAATCACCTCAAGGACGATTGTAGCCGTTCCAAGACGGATGGGATTTATTTTTCTCAGTGAACCTCTGTGTTTTCTGTGTTTCTATCCTATCAGACACCGACGACCCCGGCGCTGTTCTCTGTCTCTACAAGACAGACAACGATTGTGTCATGAAGTTCACGTATTCTGAGCACGCCAGCGGACAATCCATCCTCGCAGCGCTGAAAGAGCCAGGTCAGTGCTGCAAACAACAACAGATTATTCATTCCTCCGGACGGCAGTGACTTGTAAAAAAACATCTACAAACCAGTTCTGGGAGATCCCCCCCCCGTCTGAACAGACGACAACAACAGCAGCTCGCTAGATGAACATGGTCTCCACCAATAAAACGTCTGGATGATGCACTGAACCAGATTTACCCAGTGTTCTCCCACTGGTTGTTCCTCCATGAAAGCACCTTCTGACGTCTAACTGAGTCTTAACCTGCCTCCTCCTCCCCTCAGAGTGTGTGACGGGGCCGGACGCCCTGACGGTGCTGCTGGCGGTGGTCGGCAGCATCCTGCTGGTGGGTGTGGTGCTGCTCGCCGCCTGGAAGCTGGTCATCACCATCCACGACCGGCGGGAGTTCGCACGCTTCCAGAGCGCCCGCTCAAGAGCTCGATACGAGATGGTAAGAAAAGACGAGTCTGTCTGAGATTAAATCTGTTACTCGGAGCAAGAAAATGCGAGTCTGTTGGACGCACGCGGTGAGAACGGCACAAATTGCAGGTTGAGTCAGCACACAGGGAGTGAGGGAGGAAACTCCCACTGTGTTGCCCAGAGGTGCTAGAAGCCCAATTAGAATAAATTGATTTTATCTTACGAGTCATGTGAGCATGAAAGCTACAGGAAGTCTGACCTGTTGTAAGTAAAAGTCCGACCTGGAAGAGCTCCAAGAGCCCCAGCGTCCTAAATTATTGCCCTTACTGGGTCCTAAATATCAGATCATTTTAAGAACCAACCACCTTCTTCATCTGTTTGGAAAGATGATGCTAACGCGTGGCTATCACGTCCCCAGGCTTCCAACCCGCTCTACAAGCAGCCCGTCTCCACGCATTTTGTGGACACCGATTTCAGCGTGTACGGGAAGTCTTACAACGGGGGGGTCCACTGATCACCTCGGCACGGGGAGCGGCAGGACCGGTCCGACGAGCAGATCCCTGGAGGACGGCGGACGAAGCCAACTCGACGGTTCCTGTGTGAAGGAACCTTTGGCCTCCTCCTATTCAGAGGAGCCTGAAGCCAACGCTTAGACGTCACCTGAACCTGTCCCCCCCCCCCACATCTATGCGGCGGTCGGCGGCAAAGTGGCGACTCCTTTGTTTAGAAGAGTTAGCAATTAGTTTGTCTGCAGCACACTTTCATCCTTTCTACAGAGCTGGCGGGACGCTATACTTCTATATTTTTATAAACTAAAAGCCTTTTCTAGTATAAACTATGCATCCAGCAGGACAGCTGATTCACGACTCATCAGATTTACAGAAGCACATATTCCTCGTGGTGGCTGCGATGGCGTTTTGGTACTACTAACATTTACTAAGCAATAGACTTCTTATCTTCATTTTGCACAGAGAATATTAAGAATCAAGTGTCGTAATGGTGTTTCTTTTGCGTCGTGTGTGTGTGTGTGTGTGTGTGAGTGTGTGTGTGTGCGTGTGTGTTATTGTGTGCTGTTGTTGCACTCCCTAGTCTTAAACTGAATTGCAGTTTCCAGCCTCTGAACCCTGAAATGATGAAGCTGGTGGGAACAAATCCCATAAATCACCAGAACAAACACTCTGCATCCTGTTTGTGCCACCAAGCTTACCGGGTCCTACTGCAGCAGATTAATATTATTAATAATCAGTATTTATTAACCTGGGCTGGTCTGGTTGATCAAAACCATCATGAACATCAAAATCATTTCTCGCCACTGCACCCCCATGTATTCTGCCTCGTGATGATGTCATGTTGTTTTAGCTTTATAAGCTAACAACATTAGCGATCACATCTTTCAATCCAGTCAGTTGTTTATATGAAACCCACCCCTTTTTTACATAAAGGGTTGTGATTGGCCGACTCGAATCAAGTCAGAATTACTAGGGAGGGCAACCAGATGCCAGATTAAAATGAAAATAATGGATATATTTGGGATGTAACAAAGGGAATTTTATGTATTATTTACAAGCATTTAATGAGGAAAACAGAATTAATTATAAAACTCACTGTGATGTAGTTTTTCTTTTTTTAACAATGGAGCTTGTGGCACAAAAGAATGACAAAAAGAGAAATTAAAAATTGGAGACAATGATTTTTAATTTGAAAGTATGACAAAAATCATAAGTATTGATACTTCAATACTGCTGACAACCTTGATTTGATCAGTTCATTGGTGGTTTTGGTGTTATGTTTGGATTTGTTGTCACCTCAGAAAAATCCTTTACACCACTTGATAATCAAAGATGACTTTGCAAAATAGAAATGTAAATTTGTTTCAGTAAAGGTGTAAACATTTCACAGTTCAACCGTAAAATTTTGCAGTGAAAGCGTCAGGGAATGGAATCTTTATGAAGAGGAGTACAAAGATTGTATGTAAATAAAATTGCATGAGTACGTTTGTACATACGTGTCCAAATGAAATGTTCTCTCAATCACATATTCCATCAGTCGCTCTTGAAATGTTCTTCCTGTGAACTTTTTCTGCGGATGAGCTCAATTTGTACAAGTTTATGTAACGCTGCACACACAGCATCAACAATAAATTTGCTTAAATCAAAGCTGGTGAGTGTTTGTTGTCATGGATCACTGTGCATCTGAAAGTTTTGCTCTTCCTTGATTTTTAGTGTGTGACAGGAGTTAACACAAATGCTGACCTCGCATGACCGCCCTCACAGCAGCGACGCATTCGGGCGACTTGAAGCACAAAATCAGCACGAATGAGTCGGAGTCGCGGTGTTCTAACCTTTGACCTCCTCAGGATGAATGCTGGTATCACCAGACAGAAAAGTTTGCTAGGAAATAAACGTGTCATATAAATAGCTTATGATCATTTCATTTTAACATAAATGATGTTTTTCAAAATGTATTTGTTTTCTATTTCAAAAGACAATATTGTAAAAAAACAAACAAACAACGTATGCCAATTTGTTAAAATATAACTTAAAATGAATGTTTATCATTGTTATAGTTGTGTAAACTTCTCTCCAGTTATACTGACTGGTAAATGTCCGGGTCTCTGCTGCCCCCTCGTGGCTAGAAGATGTCAGTGGATTTACCTTCACAATTAAAGCGAGTAGGTCCCTCAAAGGAAGGGGTTGTCTTGAAAAATGATGAGGATGACGAGTAAATTCTGTCCAGCCAGACTGATCCCGGATCAGTTTTGTTTTTCCGTCAGAGAGGGTGGGGTCATCCAACAGTTCGAACCTTGACTCTGGTGAGATCACCAGCAGGTGGCGCTGCTATCATGAGTCCAAAGGAGGGATAGACTGTATCGTTAGTTTAACGTGTGGTCAGCAGGAGGAGCCGCACCAGAGCAGAACTTCACCAGATTTTATTCTAATGTATTTATTCTTTTGCTGCAGGACCTTAAGTTCTGCAGAGGTCTGAAGCAAAATAGATCCTATATTAGAATAAGTTCTGTGGCAGAATAGGTTCTGTGCAGGAGAAGGAGAAAACATTTTAATATTAGTGATAGTTTTTGTTTGTGCAGCAAAAATAATTATGAATAATTAAATAATAGAAATAAGAAAACTAACTCACAAAATAATTTCAATTTGATGTCCTATCTTCCCTGGTGAGCAGCGGATGTTTGTGAACACGTCTGTGAACATAAGATTTCACCAGAACTGAGTCTATGGAAACATCTTTAGAATTCTATAGCTTATAGTTTTGGCTCTATAACAGCGCTTTAATTTTATTTTTCCTCGTTAAACGTGTCATTTTATTGCAGCTTTGCCGAGCCAGTTTTTCGACCATTATCTCATAAGTCCTCAGGAGGGAAATTCAAAGACTTTTTATTCATGAAACTTTTTACACACAATAACCAGGTTTATTGTTTGTTGTTGTCTGTTTCCATAGATACAAGTTGACTTTCGGCAAAAACATTTTCATAAATCTTCATGTGTATATCTCCCGTGTTTTATCTCATGGTATAGCATTAACAACCTGAAGCTAAACCGATATCCTTTAAGGTGTTTGAAGGCTCGGTGTCTCTTAGTGTGGATGGATTCTTGGGTTATGACCAAAAACATGTCTGTAGAGGTCGTGTTGACCTTGAATTCCAAATTCTATGTTGGATGTTGGTACCAGGTTTGAAGATATTTCCTCATATTATGTGATTGTTAGAAATCTCATTTTAAAAACGTACCGTACGTATTAATCTAAGCACAAAAAACCCCCCAAAAGTTCACTCCTGTGTTGATTTGTTGCTTTGTTTGTAAGCAGGATTGTGAAGTCAGTGGAAAGATGGAACACGTTACAGAAATAACCCATAAAGGAACAATGCCAGGACAATCACAACTTTTAGTTTTCACTCTGTGGGGACTACTAGGTGGTCTGTCCTCATTATGTCGCTGTAAAAATGTAATGTTGTGTCCAAACACGTAGACATTATATTACACAAGGTAGAAGCAAAACTCTATTCACTTCTACTAATATGCAACAGTGGAGCCCTTTGAGGACATTCTGGATCCTGAGGGGGGTGGGGGGGTAGAATGATAAAAAATGATTTAAAAAATGAAAATAAGTTTAATGCTGTGTCTCTTTAATCCGGATGTTTGTTATAGTTGTGTGATAGCAGTAAAATATCTTAATTGTTAAATGTTTTTGTAATTCTAGGATAGTAACACATAATTTCATGAACAAATATTACAGAAAAAGAAATTGAATTAGTCTCCTGCACATGACTACTTATTTTAGAGTATAACATTATTATTATTATTATTATTATTATTAGTATTAGTAGTAGTAGTAGTAGTAGTAGTAGTAGTAGTAATAGTGGTAAGTATTGTTGTTGTTGATATTATTATTTTTTTATTTTTTGGTGATATGTTTCATTTGGTCCAGGACCGAGCTAGAGTAGGACTTAGTAAGAACATGTGTGTGTGTGTGTGTGCGTGCGTGCGTGCGTGCGTGCGTGTGTGTGTGTGTGTGTGTGTGTCATAGACCACCAGAGTGATGAACGCCGCCGCTCCAGTTTAACACATGCCAGTACCAGGATGTAAATTCCCAAACTTTATTCAGTACAGATGTTAAATTACAATGAAAACAATCCAGAAAACAAAGACACTATTATTCTCTGCACCTCCCTCTCATCTATATGGTTCATTCCACCTGGGTCTGTTGTGTCTGACACCAGCGCCTGTATATTAAAAATTAAAGTCAGTGAAGCTTGTTTTCTTTGTTTGTTTTTTGAATGAGACATGCCACGAAAAAATATTTCCAGATCAAATTTGAGTCACTTTCACTCGTGGGCTTCAATCAGATTCACATCGACCTGAGACCAGGGAACAAGAACGGATAAAGATCCGATAAGAAATCCTGTTTCCTATTTTTGCAGCGCGGCAACACAAAACAAACAGAGGAGAGATGACAGACAGCGTCCAGGCGGTCGTTATTACCAAGTCCACCATGACAAGTATGTTTTTTTTAGTTCTTCTCTATCGTTTTCAAAGTCAGCTTCATTCCAGGAACCAGTTGCACTAATTCACCGCTTGACCATACCTGTCAATCATATTACCACTGACATCACAGAGAAAAACATCTTTTCAACACCGTGTTGCCAACAAAACCTTCCTGGCTGTGTTGGCGGTGACAATGTTTCATATAATCATATAATTAATATAATTAATCATTGTTCATTATTCTAAGGTAAAACACAGAACTTTGTGAAGAAATCATGATCTTTAACCCTGAATCAATTTAACCCTTCATCGTTCGGTCTCACAAGAAACCCAAACAGACGTAGGATTTTGGTTTGAGTTGTGCAGATTTAGGTTTCATGAATGTCGTCCACAGGAAGACGAGGGAGGTGATGCCTTCGAAATGAAATGTCACTTTCTCTGTGGCACACAAACACTCCAGGCAGTCAAGACACTCCTCTAGTTGTTGTGCGACACGTGGAAATGATGAGTCTCCCTCCATTAAGTTGTAGCGGTTCGATAGAGTCTGTCACAGTTACCACTAGTTTCCATGCGTGGGTCTGATTGGGAAAAAGGTACAAGTCATTTCCTCTGAGATCTGGAACCAATTCAGTAGTGTTAGCCAGCGGGGGTGTGTGTGTGTGTGTGTGTGTGTGTGTGTGTGTGTGTGTGTGTGTGTGTGTGTGCCCTCTTCAGTAATCCAGTTCTGAGAAAAGGATATATAAACAATGTGAGAAAATCACAGAATTCAATTTACTGCCTGAATATAAGAATGGCAGTTAAAACATTTTAAAGCTTGTTTAAAGGTTGTTTTTTTTAATCTTTCTGCGTTTCTTGCCTGTCTTTTATTTTTTATTCTATGGATTGTCTCAAAAGATTCTCAGTTTTCGATGTCTGTTTGTGTGGAGGTGGTTCTGGAATGGGATCAGATGTGGAATGAACGCTTCTTGAACAATCTGAAATTTAACATTTCTGGTCGCTGGTTTCGGTTTCCCAAAACAATTAAAGATTACTCCAACCAACCAAACAACCAACCAACCAACCAACCAACCAACCAACCAAATAGCCAACCAACCAAACAAACAAAGAAATAACCAAACAAACAAACAAACAAACAAACAACTAACCAACTAACTTAATACACAATCAAACAACTCACCATCCAACTAGCCCAGGTTCCAAAAAACCAACCAACCAACCAACCAACCAACCAACCAAACATTCAACTAACCAACCAACCAACCAACCAGCCAACCAACCAAACAAACAACCAAACAAATAACCAAACAAACAAATAACCAACCAACCAACCAAACAAATAACCAACCAAACAACCAACTAACCAACTAACTTAATACACGATCAAACAACTCACCATCCAACTAGCCCAGCTTCCAAAAAAACAACCAACCAACTGAACAATCAACTAAACAACCAATTAATCAACTGACCGACCGACCAACCAACTAACCAACTAAATACACAACTAACTCACAATTGAACCAACCCAGCTCCTGACCAACCAACCAACCAACCAACCAACCAACCAACCAACCAACCAACCAACCAGCACATGCAGATGAAAACATGAACATGAGCACAGGAGCTACACTCAGCTTCAGCACACTGATCTAACAGGCAGTCTTTCCTCTCTGTTAACACTCATCCACACTCATGAATGATTTTTTTTCCTTTCCACTTCAAATTCAACAAGTTGTAAAGACTACATTAGTTATCTCATAAAACGTATTCATTAAATGTCTCAGCAGACATGGAGCAGTGTTAGCACAGGAGTGTTTATAGCTACCTGGGAGCTGCTCAGTCTTCACTGAGGCTGTTTCTGTTCCCAGCAGCTCCTGAAGGAAACGTTTGGATCATTCCCAGCTGCTAATCACTACACTCTGCTCTACACTGACTGAAAACAAAAGAGCACCAAAGCCTCACATTTGTGGGTCATGGCACTAAAATAATGAACGTTAACAACAACATCAGTGATTTATTTCATTTTAGAGAAAATATTTCATTGTTGATATAAAGATGTTTGAGTGTATCTGAGTATTAGTCTCTGTATTCACTCTCCATGTGGAGGTATTCTTCATTATTGAAGCTGTAATAGATGCCTAACATCTGGAAAAACGTCACGTACTGTATGTGGTTTGTGAACCATTACTCATGAGTAGTTACTTCTGGTTGGTGTTGTTGAGCAACTGGGCTGACAGGGCTCTGCAGGGGAGCACCTCCAGTTCGTTTCCATCATTAAATCATAAAAACAATACAACAAAAGGCCTCATTCACCATTCAAACAGAGACCTTGAAGCTTTCTATCAATAAATGTTGACTATCATTAAGTCAATCATTGGGTGCTTGACTTAATGCATGATGCTGCACCTCATGCTGTCACCATGGAGCCTGTGAAACAGCACATGAGTTACGTTTAGGTACAAAAACAATGCAGTTGGGTTCAGGCAAACATTTGTGACATCTTTGTGTTCGTGAAGGCTCTCATGGTTGTATAGCCAGCTTTTGTTCCAGTTGCAGATTGTGCTTCTGCGTTGTTGTGTGTTCTTGTCCATGAAAGTAGAACTTAAACTGAGACCGATGTTCCTCCCTCTCCTGCTTTGACGTAATCTCATGAGACTCAGATTGAATGAGGTTTAATGTGAAGCAATTCCATTGTAAGACAATTATCTCCTAAATAGTTTTCAGGAACATGTGTTAGTGCTTTTTGCTGTATGACTTAGCTGTAATGGGTAGGATATCTATAAAGGTACATCTGATCTTATCTCATCTCATACAGGTAGGAAATCCTGGGGATGTATATATCTCAATCTAGAACATGTTAGACTACAATGGAATTCTCTGGAGCATATACCCCCACCTTGTCTGTGTTTAGATACCCTGACCCGTACCCCAACCCTATACAAACTGTAGTGGAAAGTGGTGTACAGCTCTGGAGTAATCAAGGACAGTGTCCAAAATATGTTGAGCCAGTGGAGTGTGAGAGATCCCAGGATCCCAGGGGTCAAGGGGCCCTAAGTTGAAAGGGGAGGATAAGGAGGAGACCCTCTAGGAGGAGTTGTTCTAGCTTGTTATTAGAATAACGAATAAAACCAACCTGTAAAGGCAGAGGAGAAAAGGAGAGTTTGGATCTGCTCAAGGCTTCTCCCTGTTATAAGACCGTTCCTATGATCTTGCTCATGGAGAGAGTGTTTGGTCTTTGTACAGTAGAATAAAGATTCAGTCTCATCCTGCTCTTCTGGAAACTGTCTCCACGCAATTTTGCTGTGAGCTGATGCTATAAAATTGTAAAATTGATGCTGGGTGACCACTTTATCTATTTCACATAAACTAACCGACGGCTTTCAATAAAATTTGGTTGATGAGTCGCAGATGTAAGGAAGAAGAACTCCTAATGACAGAGAAGAGAGTCCGGATGCAAAGGAAAGTCAGGCATTATTTTTTATTTCTTTAACTTTACAGGATGAGGCTTTTTTTTTTTTTACTCTTTTTGCACTTTAACATTGGAAGCGTAGAACACCGCTGTCGCTCTGTGAGGTCAGATGGATCTCATTCTTCGTTTGCATGAACAGAAAAGGCAATTATTCTGGTGGCATTTCTAGATGGAATTTGGATGAGGGATTAATTTAATTAGAAGAGACTGTTCCTGATAGTACTTTGTGGTTCACAACTCCCCAACAGTAAGAATGATTAGACTTTCATATCTTAAGAGTTTAGGCTGTATCACCGGTTTGACTGTGAAGACCAGTATTTAAACAGTCGGTGGTTGAGTAAGAGCCGTGTTGGCTGGCAGCAGCAGTCAGTCCTCCCTATAAAAAGGCAGCAGATCAGGCCAGAGCTCAGACCTCCTGCACAGATCTGGACAGACGGCAGCATGATGCACCTCCTCTCTCTCCTGCTCACAGTCTGCGTCCTTCTGAAGGAGGCGCAGCCGTGGGGCTACAAGAATGGAATTTTTCATAATTCAATATGGTTGGGTAAATAACTCTTTACTTGCTGTTGTCATCGTTTGTAGCTCGGGAAGAATGTCGGTGCTGAATGTGTTTAAAGCCTAAACGGAAGACTGCTAACATGTTGATATTTGTCATGTGACTTCAGTTGTTAGTATTTTATCTTTATTAACCAGTGACATCACAAATGTCAGTGTACTTCAGATGTTTAGCAAGACTTTTCGGTGGTTGTTTTTTCTCCATTCCATTACAGAATCATTTTATTTATTGTTTTAGCGTGAGATGTAAAATCCATATTTCTACCTTACAGCAGGAGAAAGGAAGGAGCATTTCCCTCGAAGGCTTAGCAGTAGCTCTCTTAGCATGGTTCTAGTTTGCAGAAACAGATCAGGATTTCTCACCTGAATCACCTGCACACCACCTCTGCTATATTTGAAGTGCACAGACTCTCGGTCAACACCAGGCTCATTTCTGTGGGACTCCTGCTTCTAGTTTTGCAGTCACACATGTCTAAATCCAGAAGGGGCTCAGCAGGGGATCTTCAACTATCACTCGCTCCCCTTTGAGTCACTAAGTGATTGTTGGTGAGCATCCAAAATGGATAAACATGTCACACAGTTAGCCTTAGTTTTCCCTTTATGTTTAGCTCAATTTAAGCTTCCCCAGCTGGAACGCGGTGGAACTGTTTAAACAAATCCTTTAACCATGCCTCTCATCAGTTGTAAACTCCGGCAGCGTCTTCTTTATGTTATCTCTCCAACAGAGCAAGCTGCAGGAGTTTACCATCGGGAATCACGTCACGGGAGGTACAAGCTGACGTACAGAGAAGCCCTAGCCGTCTGCAAATACGAAGGAGGGAGCATTGCCACTTACTCGCAGCTGGAGGCCGCTCGTCAGATAGGTCAGCGACAGCATACACCCAAAGCCATCCATGATGCACATGTAGAGCTCCTGCATGGATCATAACTCATCATAACAGCTGTGATAGAGCTCACAAACCACTGGAATGCTTTCAACATGCAAGGAAAGAGGCTCACGGGGTAAAGGTCACTAAGAAGCAGCGAGTGCTCTGCTGTTGTAAAGACTAATCCGCCTGAGGACTATTGTAAAAAGACTGTTAACGCCATCTCCGGTGCATCGCTTACTTTGGCACAAAGACTGAATCCAGCCACTGGCGTGAGCGTTAAGGTCCTTCTCCCTGTGAGAATCCCCACAGCAGTCCTTGGAGGAGGTCTCTCTGTTATCTGGTCTGTTCTCTTAGCAGTCTGCTGATTGTAACTCTAAACTTAGCTCGGATGGATCCAAGGGACCCCTTAACTGTTACAGATTAGGCCATCACCGCCCCCCCTCCACCCCCCTTCAATTTGTCCCACATCTGTTAATAATTTTCCTTTCAGGAGATTTTTATTACAGCAAAATTCTAAGAACCTTTGACTTAAATTGTCCCACATTTTCTGAGCGTGTGACTTATGGATAGAATTATAGTGAGTTCCCAACTTTGAAAAACGATGGGATAAGGATAGTTGGAGTAATGCATCATTAATGAAGAAAATATGTATTATATTATTTGCATATGCATCTCAGCCATCTGTGCAATTTACGCACAAGGCACAGCAGTGTCACGTTATTAATTACTTAAATGTTTGATGTGCTGACAAGGCCTGAGATAAATGAATGTTTCGTGTTCTTCTGAACATCCAAAAGGTTATATGGATGCCCTGCCCCCCCCTCAAAAAAATTGCATGACTTCCTGATGTTCTTCGAAGGTTCATCGTCGGTAAAAATATTTTTCCTCTCGTTCAGGTCTCCACGTGTGCTCGGCTGGATGGTTCGATAGAGCTCGAGTGGGCTACCCCATCAACAAGCCCGGCTCCAGGTGTGGTCACGGGAAGGTTGGCATCGTTGACTACGGATACAGACTGAACAAAAGCGAGCGGTGGGATGTATACTGCTACAACGCAAAGTGTGAGTACATGTTGTACACATGGAGGTAAATGGTAGTATGTGAAATTGTACTAATCAATAGTTTTATGGAGGACTGAAGTGTCCGCGCATCTTCTAAGAACTTTGGAGTTCTACCTGCCCAACCAGCAAACACAGGTAGAACCTAACTGGTGACGACGCTTTAGTAGTTGGACGGCCAGATATTTCCATGCCTGCTATTTTACAGGCGTCCAGATGTTATCAAGAAATAAGAGATAAGAATTCACCAAACTGACAAATACAATGACATCATTGAATCCACATGCCTCGTTTCTAATATCGCCACCTTCTCTGTCTTCAGTTCATGAAACAACCTTTAACAGTTTCAGTTTCACTTCTATGCTAGACCAGTGTTTTCTGAACAACCAGTTATTTATCCCGAGGTTAAATCTATTGATTCTATTGCTGATACACCCAAATGTTTCAAAATATCTTCAGAAAAAAACTTTTAAATGCAGAATTTGAAGCAACTCCTTCACTAAAGTAAAAGATTTGAATGGCTGAGAGGATTCTGTTCTTTAAAGTAAGGACTGACTGAGTCATGAGTCCAGCTGGGGGGCAAACCTCAGACTTTTTAGCCTGAGGTTTCACAGACTGACTCAGGATGATGCCATGTGAGGTGAGACCTCCAGGACAGGATCATGGCTGGAAACCCACAATCTCAGGCCCACCCTGGGAGTTATCAGATAAAGTCCAGATAAGACACCACAGGAGTGACTGAAAGACGGCTAACGCGCAGGGCGGCCGTAGTGAATATGCCTGAAATCATAAATGTTTAAAAGCATTATTCTAAAAATGAAAACCCCAGAATATTGAATGTGACACTGGTGAGGTTTAAAAATCAATGCAGTGATCAATTTTTCCTCCAAAGAGTTCAGAAACTCCCAGTGCCCATAAATAAAGACCAACTTAAATACAAACATCTTGGGGCCAATAGGTGACATAAATGCAGTTTATGTCAAATCTGTCAACAGGAATATGATCGAAGATCATAAACCAATACTGTAGTGATCACATTAATTGGTTAATAAATATTACCCAACAATCTCTGAATGCAATTACAGTACTTTCAAAATGCTCCTTATTTGGACTACATTCGAAGTCACTATTTTGTTGTTAGTGCCCTCTGCTGGAAAAGATGTGACTGCATCGTTTCTGTCGATTCAATAAGTTTATTAGTTGATGCAGAAACAGATGAAGCTGTGACGACTGCTTCGCTGGTGGAGAAGTGTTGTCACCAGTTTCAGGATGAGAAACTCAGATCAGAGGAGGGAGGTCAGAAGGTTCACTCCTCCTCCTCTGACATCAATATGGAACCAATATTTACTGATGTGTTCATAGTCCCCATGTTGTTTTGTTGGACTCTGAAACAAGTGATCCAGAATCTGCATTTGTGTTCACCAGTTTGAGACGTAACCATCAGATGGACCCAGACGGATGAGAAATGTCATAGATATTGGACATCTGGCACCAAATCGGAGTTTTAGAGTCAAGTTATGGGGTAGAAGGTCCTAACATGTGAGTATAACACTGGATTTAACTCACATTGACATACCCCTCCATGTGTGTGACAGCTAAGGAGTGTGGTGGGGTGCTCACGGAACAGAAGAGGCTCATCCAGTCCCCTGGCTTCCCTGATGAGTATCAGGATGAGCAGATCTGCTCCTGGCACATCCGTGTGCGCCTGGGCCAGAGGGTTCGCCTGCATTTCCACAAGTTTGACGTGGAGGAGGACACGGCGTGTCTGGCAGACTACCTGGAGGTGTACGACAGCTACGACGACGTCTCGGGCTTTGTCGGGAGGTGAGGGTCTTTTGAAAGTCCGCCATGTAATGTTTAAAAACATGAATAGAATTATCATCAAATTTCAAATTGTTCGGTTTTATATTGACAATAAAAGAGGCTAGAAAGCATTGCATGAAAGAGATGAAGCTGAGATAACGCTGGGACCTCGGTTCTTCACGCTTCTTTTCAATAAACTTGAGTTGAGGCCTTTTTTTTTTCCTTCTTCACAGATTCTGTGGTGATTTTTTACCTGATGACATCGTCAGCACAGGTGAGATGACCTCATTATATTTCATGATAAACAAGGAAACAATGTTCTGCTGTTGTCTCACTCAAACGCTTTGCTTTACAGGAAACGTGATGACACTAAAGTTCCTCTCTGATGCTTCGGTCACCGCCGGAGGCTTCAAGTTACAGTACACCGCCTTTAATTCATCACTGCCTAAACGCTGGCTCGGCGTTTAACACACATGTCATCCTCTGGCTGTATTTATGTTTACTATTATACTATTTGTTGTTCTGTATCCCATGTACTGTAATATATATGTCTGTATAACTAAATATTTAGTCAAATAAATAGTGGTTAAATTGTGTTGTTGGGTGTGACATTGTTCTGGAAAAATAAACACTTTCACCTGTAATGAGAATGACTGCATAAATCATAAATCTTGTTCCTGCTTATTCCAAATATATTATCAGAGATTCTCACACTGCATTGGGTTTGACCTACTGGCCACTGCACGAACGGATGAACACATGAACGCTGACAATTACAATACATCACCACTTTGAAGCGAGTTGTAAAAAACAACAGACCGCCCCAGAGTCAAGGTCCTAGATTGGGGGGGGGGGGGGTCTGACCCTCTTTTTATATGTATGGAAACTTTTGAAGCATCAAACACGAACATGAAGATCTCAGAATGTCCAACCTAAGTTGTCATTAAGCAAAAAAATGGGACAGAATTTCCTTTGCGTTGATGACAGAAAAGCTGATGGAACACAAAATGCTAAACATGAACCCTACCCAACTTTTTAGGGACCCCAAATTCAAAAGACTACATTTACAATGAAATAACAAAGTTGATCAGCTTCAACATGAACTACTTTGTGTATTTTTTAATTTACTCTGTTCTAAAAGTGCTTCAACATGTTAATCTGTGATTTAAAAAAATTCTATGATGCCAGAGAATTTTTTTTAACTGTTGGACTGTAGATAATGAATAATGTGATGAATTGAACAAAATTATATGCAGCACCAAGTTCATTCATTCATTCATTCATTCATCACAGTTATTGAAATCTAAATAAAGTTTCATTTTTTAACTTTTCCTGACATCAACCTCCATTAAACCATTAACGTTTTTTTCCATTAGTATATTATTTTCAATGTCTTCTGTAATGTTTTATATTTTCCTTTCTTCATGTGATTTACTCAACAAAACCAGAGCAGAACTCCTTTTCCTAATTTGGTCAAATAGGCGGGGCTGATGATGACGTAGCAGGGTCAAAGGTAATTTTGTACGTCGGCGTAGTAGTTTGGCGCCAGCGGTTTCGCGGGGTATCAGTACAGGACGTGGAAAGCTTCGCGGACCGGGGCGGCTGAGCTACTGACCGTTCGAACGGACCGCAGAGGCCGGTCGGTGCGGCGGGACGCGGGTCGTTCGGTGCGTTCCGGGCCGGATGGTGTCTCCCTGCCGTTACCGCTCTAGACTTGGGTCCTGAACTCCGAGGTGAGCCGTCAGGGCGGCCGGGGGGGGGACGGGGACGCTGCGTGTTGTTTAGTGTGCGCGGTGTGGGGGTAGACATTTGTTTTCCTGTGTTGTTTATCTGTTTGCCGTGGACTGAGAGTGGACCGTGGACCGACGGCAGGTAAATCGAGGAACGGGACGGGGTCACGGAGGAGTCGGGAGCGGCGCAGCCTCGGCTAGCCGCAGCCTGCTAGCGGTGCTAACTTGGGTGAAGCTAGTGAACGTTAGCGGGCTGCGTCCTGTCCTGTCGGGGTGTTTGTGACCGGTGCTCCAGGGCCGTGTTTCGTCCTCCGGCGGGGACATCTCCGATGTTTTCTCGGGGTATTTTTGGCAGGAGAACCTCGGGGCGGCAGGACGTTGCTAACGGTCATGTTGAGCTGTGATGCCGTGAACATGTGTCCACAGTCCTAACCCGTGTCCTCTGCTGCCCCCGGTCACAGGTCAGGACTCTGTGGATGGTGAACGCAGCCCTCCTTAAATCTCACTGAGGTAGAGTATGTCCTTCATCTGTTCTCACCCCAATCAGGATTATTGATCCATACTGATTTTTGTTTGACGTATGAAATGTGACTATCACGTCATTGATATGCATGAATCTTCTGTTCGGACTGTTTTCAGTGTTTGTTGCTCAACTTTAAAACTATTTCCCATATCATTACAAAGATGTGCAGAGGCTTCAGCTTCATGATGGAACGCGGCCGTCTGCTACGTAGAGATCTTTTACGTTTTCACGGCATGTTTATATTTTTTGATGCACATCCGTACACCCATGCAGGATTCAGAGAAACCTAGAAAAGCTCTATCTGGATTTGTTGTCATGGTGACATCATCATCTATGTCGACCCTTGAACTCATCATCTCAGTGAGAAAAATTGGAATCCACGTGATTCAGCTTCCTCCTCATGTCTTCTGTGCTCCCTTTCTCCTCTTTCGTCTTCCTTAAGGCCTTGAGGAGGTGATAATGATGGCGACGGCGGCGACCCACAGCAGCTCCAGCCTCCTCGCCCTGCTCGAGTGTCTGGAGGACAGCGCTGCTGGACAATCTGAGTTGACGGATGCCTACCTTACCATTGCCAGGTGAGTCCACGGCGCTCGTCCTCCTGGATGCGTCTGAGGACGTCACGTATTCCTGATTTAGACTACGAGCAGCGAGCTGATCTGTTTTCCTCTCCAGTCGCCTCAGTGGAGAAGAAGGCCGGCAGCTGCTCCCTGCGGTGGAGAAGTACTTTCCTCGTTTGGGGAAAGCCACCTTGGTGAGTGTCGCACGTCTTTAAAGCTCGGTGGGCCTCTTCGTCTCTTGTAATAACTGTCCCCGTCTCCCGCCGCTTCAGGCTCATATCACCAGTCCCAGCGCCGAGCTGAGCCAAGCTGCTCTCCAAGCTTTAGGGTTTTGCGTGTACCACTCCCGGGTCGTCTCTGGATTGCCTGGTATGATCACATAAATGTCTTGATGGGACTTTAGATTAGCATCTTTGCTGCTGAGTGTGAACCATCTCCTCCTCCTCTTCCTCTTTACTTTGAAGAAACCTTTGCCTTGGAGATCCTGTCGGCGCTTTGCTCCCTGGTGGTGAAGTCCACAGATAAGAACACATGCACCAGAGCATTGTGGGTCATCTCTAAACAGAACTTCCCTCCAGAGGTCGTTGCCAAAAAAGTGAGCATCAGCAAAGATTTGGAGAGAAGAAACTGTCCTGTAATATTTCTCTGTGTTTTAATCCGTGCTCCTTCACTCAGGTGACGTCTATACTGGGAACGCTGGAGAACGTATGGAGCAGAGGGGACATCCAGTCTGTGGTGATGGAGCATGAATCCCTGAATGTAATCATCAGGTAGCGTCTTTCCCACCTGAGCGACGTGGAGCTGCTGGAAAGCGCTGAATGCAGCGTGCTGACGACACCTGCTCACTCCTGGTGCTGTTCCTCTCAGGTTGTTGGAGCAGGTCCCCGACCAGATGGGCGATGGAGCGGTGAGGTGGGCAAAGCTCATCATCCCGCTGGTGGTCCACTCGGCGTCCAAGGTGCGTCTCCGGGCTGCGGCGGCCATGGAGTTGGGCATGCCCCTCCTCCTGGAGAAACAGGCGCAGGTGGCCGCCATCATCGAGCCCTTGATGTCCACGGTGAGGATCTCAGCCTCACGACGCAGCAGTATTTACTCTGCGAGTCGAGTGTTAGCTGGTCAATTATTTGATTATCATTGAACAAATTTGTTAACTTGGCTCTGCTCCTCCTCAGAAACTGGTTCCAGAGCTCCAGAAGCTTTTTATGTCCAAGAATGAATCAAACGTCCTGAAACTTTGGCCCTTATTTGTGAAACTTCTGGGGAAGGTAAAGTTATCGGATGATCGGTGAATTGAACACACGTGTTTGATGAAGGTGCTCAATGCTAGTTGAACGCTTCCAAAGCAAGGACATTAAATTTCTTCTGCTTTAAGGTACTGTAGATAAATTTGATTGATCGATAAGGCAGTGCGGTGTGAGAACGTATTTTTATTGTTTTATGAAGTCTTGGCGTCATCATCGTGACTCTTAACGCAGATTTAAATCTATTTCCTTCACAGCTGCTGCACAGAGGAGGCCCCTTCATCAACTCCCTGCTGCAGCTGGAGGAACTCGGCTTCCGCAGCTCCTCTCCATCGATCAAGAAGATCGCCTTCATTGCCTGGAAGAGTCTCATTGATAACTTCGCCCTCAATCTGGGTGCGGCCCTTATCCCTGTCCACACGTAGTCGAATCTTTTTGAAAATGCGATTTTATTTATTTTTTTGTTGCGGTTACGCCTTTCATCCACACGACAACGCAGATAACCAAGACGAAAACGCGACTTTTTGCTCCACGCCCAAGACGCCTTGATAAACGTGCTTGACAGTTGGATATTTGTTCGCTTGTTTTTTTTTTTATGAGTCATAAAGTTTATTTGTTTATTTATTCATTCATTCAACGTTCATCACCGACGCCAGTTCTGGGTCAGACCGAGACGGGCCGTTCCTCCTGGAGGTCGTCCTCCTCCAGGAGGAACGGCGTGACTTTCCACGCCTCCCTGCCCTTTCTCCTGTCATTCTCAGAGTTCTGCTCACTCCGAGAACGCTTATGAACGTGTTGATTATGCGGTTACGCGTGGACGGAGATATTTTCGAAAACGCTGCCGTGTTGATGCAATTTTTTTTTTCCGTGTGTGCAAAACGATGCGGCACCGTGTAGCGAGCCGCGTGGAGCGGTGGAGTCTAATGTGTGCCCTTCTCCTGCAGACATCCTGTGCAGCAGCAAACGCATGAGGCTCCTCATGCAGCCGCTCATGTCCATCCACGTCCGGACGGAGGCGCTGCTGCTCACCAAGGTGGAGGTGTGGTGGAACCTGGTGGTCAAACTGGGGCCCAACCTGTCGTCTCATTTCGATCAGGTTAGAAACGTTTTAAAAACGTGTGGCTTCCATAGAAGCGGCATGAAGTCATGTTGTTCTGTTTCCCCATCCTCGTCTTCTTCGCTGACTTGCGAAGTGAAATGTACCTTTAAGGGGTGGGGATTTTGATCTCCGTGGATCCTGCATGTGATGCGAGGATATGTGTGTTCCTCTCTCCAGGTTGCCTTACCCCTGCTCCAGCACACCATCGGATCTGACTCTTCCTCCGTCTTGAGCACTCCCTCTAGAGCCATCAGTCAGAACGGTGCCATCGCGCCCGGTACGCCTGCCCCGCCTCACGCTAAATGAGCCGCTAAAACTGCTCTTGAATTATATAATTTTTTTTTTCTCGCCGCTAACGCAGGCACGCCGGGCTTCAGCAGCCCGGCCAGCAGCTCTCGGCTGAGCCTGAACTCCAGTGTCCACAACCCGTCCACCTTCCCGTCCGTCCAGCTGCTGGGCCTGGAGATGCTGCTGCACTTTTTCCTGGGACCAGAGGTTGTCACCACGGCGACGGCGAAGGACAAACTGATTCTGAGTCTCGGTGAGAGAGTCGGAGCCGAGCGAAGATCCAGTCTGTTTGTTCCGTTTACGCGAGCGAAACGTTCTCTTCTTTCCAGAGCCCTTGAACCACCCGCTGCTCACTGGCGCCTCCTCTTTCACGAAACACGCCGCTACGCTCACCTGCAGCCTCAAAGACGCATTCATCAACGTTGGCAAAGATGCTCCAGGTGATAACGGCTGCTTTCTGAAGACGGACATCTTACCGTTGGCTCTGTGACGTGTTAAAAACTCAGTAAATGCATGTCGACCCTGAACGTTCCGTGTCGTCTGCTCCTCCTGCAGAAGCTCTTTTGGAGACCATTTGGACGAGTCTGGTCCGCTTTGTCAGCCTGACCATAGAGTCAGGTGAGTGGTTGCAGGACGTCGAGGCTGAATTAAGTTGATTGGTTGATATCAACCTTCTCTGAGTTCGACCATACCATAATTGTCTGTCTTTGGAGGGATATTTCTGTCATTGTGGCCGCTGCTCAGCACGGCGGGCCCTAACAGTTCTGGTCCCCGCCTCGTAGCGCCACATAGATCAGCCCGATTGGGTCTGGGCTCGTCGCCGGAGAGGACTGACGAGAACCTCACCCTGTCCTCCAGCCTGACCCACTCTCACTGTCATCAGTTTAAGTCTGAGCATCTTCCAAAGCCATGAAGAGAAAAAAAACCAAACACTGAGGGGGCGTCTGCCCCCGATGATGACCCCATCATTTAGAAATCCATCCCTGGAGACACCGTTAGACATTAAGAGTGTGTTGCATGGTGGACTTGAGACGGATCTCCCTTTCAGCAGGCAGTAAGAAAGATCGTCACGGGTGTGAAGTCCTGACGTTGATGCTCCGGGATCTGCAGAACATCGTCGCCTCTGAGGACCTGCCTGCACACAAAGTCCTGGTAAGACGGACCGGAGACCTCCAGCAACAAAGATTTGAACTTGTTTTCATTGTATTTATTTTGATTTTATTATCTCAGCCTGTCTGAATGTTAAATTCTTCACTTCAGATCCTGTTCGAGGCCACGGTCAAAGGCCTTCCCCACAGAGTCCTCGGCTCTGCCTCTTATCAAGTAGGCAAGATGGACGTGTTGAATGTGAGTGTTCTGCTTCGACACGTTCACTCTGTTCACTGAGACGTTTGGGTTAAACATGGCTTCTATCTGCTTCCTCAGGGGACGCCGGCGCTGTTCCTCATCCTCCTCCTCTTCGACAGCAGCATGCTCTCCACCTACACGGAGGACGAGAGGTTGGTCCAAACGCCTCCCCACCTGCAGGAGGTGTCCCTTTATTTACTGATGTTTATTTTTTTCTCGACGCCGTTCCCTCGCCAGGTTTTTTCAGTGCCTCCAGATGCTGGTGGGATGTGGGTTGTCCGGTCCCACCTCCCCTCTGGCTTTCGGGGAGGCGGTGCTGGCGGCCATCGGACGCAGCGCCGGGTCTGTGCAGAACAAGGAGCAGCTGTTCAGGATGTGGAGCTTGGTGGTCAGCCAGCTGACCGACACCATCACTCAGGTAGGAGGAACGAGAGGATCTGGTCGCCACAAACGCCACGGCGGCGAGCTTTTGTTTTACACTGATTAATCAGAACACATCTCACGTGTAGCATTACTGGTACAGCGGTACCTCTGCCTACGAAATGAATCGGCTCTGGAAGAAATGTCGTAAGTAGAGACGAGTTTCCCATCCAAATGCCCTAATCTGTTCCAAGCTCCCAAAAATTCCGACAAAGGTTTTATAAAGCATAAAAATGCATCAAAACATGTAACAAATACATGTTACTATTAGATTATTACACAATAAATGAGAGTTGTGCATAACGTAAAAAACAAAGAATAGAGTAAAGAATAATAATGATGGTCATTTACCTTTTAACTGCTGTCCTCATTGTTTTTTGCCCTCTTTGGTTCATGCCCTCTTGCCCCACCATGAACAACAGAGTGAGTCCAGTCCTCCTTCTGAACTTCTCCAACCACCCACGCGATGCCTTAAACTCCTTAAACTTCCTTTTGTTTTAATAACGTGGTGATTGTAGATGCATTACAGCCATATTCTTTGGTGAGATCAACCAAACGCATCCCTTTTTCTATGATCTCTTGCTTTGTTTGTACGGACAAAAAAACTCTTTTCTCCATCACTTTCTTGGTGTCTATAAAAGTTAATATATTTACGTAAAACTATCAGAACACCTCATGGGTCGAGGACGCTGCATAGACACCTATCTAGCTCTACACAGAGGTCCCTCTTAGCCAATGGGATGCCAGGATGCTAGGTAACAGCCAATGCCAGAGCAGATATGAGAATGTTGCGTTCAGGAACCTGTGGGAGCTGAGAGTATCAACCCATACTGTGTTTTTACCGTAACTCTAAATTTCTTTCGTAACTAGAGGCAATATTTTCCTGTTGAGGCGTTTCGTAAGTAGAGAATTTCGTAAGTAGAGACATTCGTACGTAGAGGAACCACTGCACATCGTGGCACCATCAAATGTTTGGCGCAGGTCAACATATGACTCGATCCGTCCTTTCGATCCTCCTTTACAGTCAAATGAAGTCAACCAAGGCGACGCTCTGGAGCACAACTTCGGTGCCATGCACTCAGCCCTGTTGTTCCCCATCACGCACCTTCTGCATGGAACCCCCCTGCAGCAGGTCTGTCCGACTTTGTTGTACTTTAACCGCCTGTCTCAGACCAAAAACCCGTCCTCACACCAACCGGTGTGTCGTCGTTTAGGCGACCCAGAAGTCGATGCTGTCCACGTGGTCCAAGCTGTACAAAGTGTTCGCTCGCTGCTCCTCACTGGTGGTCACGGCGGAGGAGAACGTCTGCTGTGAGGAGTTCTGTGTGAAGATGGCAGCAGCTGTAGACGTGGAGGCGCTGAAGGTGAGTGGAGGAGAAGATGAGATCCAGCATGTCATCTAAACAGAGATTTATTTTCTACCGTGAAGTAAACCCTGCTTGTCTGTTCTTCCAGATTCCATCAACATTAAACGTGGTCACCAGTATCCTCCAGGTCATGATCGAGTGTGTGGACTTCTCGCCGTACTCGCCTCAGTTTCAGCAGAAGCTGAAGTGTAAGAGTTGACGTTGTTTCAGCCTCCACCCTGAACTTAATGGAGAATTAACTTCTACCCCACCCTTGTTTCTTCCAGCTCCTCACACTCCGGTGAACTGGATGAAGAAGAGGAATAAAGTCCTGGGGAATCTGTCCACCTTCCAGAACCTGCTGGTGCGATGCCTTCAGGTTTACCTGGGGGACCCTGAGGCCTCCTCCGAGGCACCGGGACTGGCCCTGATCTTCATCCTCTCTGCTCTCTTCACCAACTTCGCTCTTGCCAACACCATCAAAGAAGCTCTGGTGTCTCTCATTCAGCCGATCGCTCTCTTCTCCAAACTAGCAGACAGTGAACCTCAGAAACTCACCTCCCAGCTTCTGGGAAAGGTGGGTCCCTGTCAAATGGGTGCATTGGTTTTAAGTATATTTAGCATTTTACATGCTAACTTGGCTTTTCTCCCCCTGCCGTCTGCAGTTGGAGAAGTTCCTGGTGGAGCTTCTGGGCAGCCTGCAGACCCGCTCTGCTTTGGCGTACGATGACGAACTCCTGGCGTCGCTCTCTCCTCTGCTTTGCGTGTTGTTTCCTCACAAGAACAAGCAGCTCCGCACCTCAGCCGCCCAGTTCTGGAACTCCACCTTCGCCAACTCCGTCAGCCTCACCTATCCTGACGAGATCAGGTGACGCTCTTTGTGTCCTGTTTCATGCATCCACACGTTTGTGCCAAAAAGGTGAAACGTACGTCTTCATTTTGACGGATGTTTTCTTCTTCCAGACCTATTTTGAGCCAAGTGAAGCAGAAGACGCCGATCATCCTTCCCGGTTTCGAGGTCGTCGGTGTTCCCGATGAGCTCAGCGAGCAGTATTCAGTGAGTCGGCATGAACGGGCCTCTTTTTCTAATTTTGCAGCTTCTTTCACCGGTTTTCATTGTGATCTGTGGCTGCTGTACGTTCAGAGCGAGAGTTCCCAGCTGGAGACGAAGCTCAGTGGGATGCCGGTTTCATCCGTGGGGAAGAGGAATTCGCTGCTGAGAAAAACTGCTGACATGAAGGACAACAGCTCCACGAGGACCTCCAAAACGGTATCTGTAAGTTTAGGCCGTTAGTTTAGTCTGGCAATATTAAAATCATCACAAGAAGAAGGGCTAGCCGAGCTTTTAAACGACGACTCCTTTGCTTCATCATGGAATGATGTTTCCGTTGTGTCTCCTTCGTCAGACAAAGCTGGACTTTGGGTCTCCCAAGCCTCCTCGCAGAGAGGCTTTGGAGGAAGAGGCCTCCATCGACTTTGTCTTCATTCCTCCTGAGACGAAGGAGCGAGTCCTGACGGAGCACCAGAAGGAGGTGAAAAGAACGAAAAGGTCAGGTTTTTCCTCTCTCGTTTGAATAAAAGATGAACAGTGATGTCAGAACCTTTTTTTCAAACATCTGATGTTTTCTTTGGTACAGAGTCGACATCCCCGCTATGTACAACAACCTGGACGCCTCTCTGGATACAACAGTGTTCACACAATACACGCAGAGCCAAGCAGACACTCTGTAAGTTCAGAGCCGTTACCAGAATCCACGTGAAGTTGCTCTCATTGTAGAAATACATTTTTATAGCAAACCGTTTTATCTGCAGGGAGAATCCGCCAAATGAACAAGCTGACACGGTTTCTGAAGAGGCTCCTGCCGAGGTAATAACGATGATGTGACCCATCTCCTCATCACCAATATCATCATCATTTGTAGATTAATCCTCACATGTTGGTTAATCTAATCCTCACTCTGGAGCTTTAGGAGCTCCTGTTCTTCCCTGGGTTGGGTAGAAAAACCTCCATATTTTCCAGACAGATTGAATTATCTGCAATTTTTTCCCCCCCAGGTTCCTCAGGAAGATGCGCAAAGGGAGGAAGGCGCTGATGTTCCAGCAGAAGAGACTCAAGGCCATGCCGGTCCAAAAGCAGTAAAGAACATCACAGAGAACCCAGATTATGAAGCGATGGACCTCGACTCTGTGGATGTTTCTGTGGAGGACGACACAAAGAATAACACTCAAGCGGAAGATACAGACATGGAGTCAAAAGAAGGCACAAGTTCTGTGTCTCCAGATTTAACATCAGGGACGCCCCAGAAACCCAACAGTCGCCGTCAGTCCTTTATCACGCTGGAGAAGTATAATGAAGGAAAGTCCACCAGCCCCAGCATTGCATCCAAGTTCACAGGTCCTCTCATGAAGACCTCCAATAGCCAAGATCTCCCTAGCACAAGCAAAACCGCTTCCTCTCTTGCTTCCCAAACATCCACAGATTCCAACTCTCAGGACGCGCAGTCCACAAGAGAAATAGAGTCTGAACACTCGGGGAAAGAAACCCCAGAATCCCCTCTGAGGCCAAATGATTTCGAGAAGAAATGCGAGCCGGTAAGGTTGACAGACAGAATGTCCAGCGATGTGACGGTGGATGACGATGCTATCCCAGACACCCAGACTGAAGTGGAGAAAGACGATACAAAAATGTCGTCATTAGAGGAACTGAACCCATCCAGCCAGGAGGAGGACTCTGAACAACTTATGAATGATTCGCAATCTTCTGTGAATCAGAATTCTTCGGGTGAACCCAGACGTTCTGGACGCCCCAGAGTCAGACCTCTTCTGCCTGGAGAGGACCCCGAGGAACGACAGAACCAACACAAGAAGCTCAAAAGGAGACATTCTGCAGAGGAACCTAAAGCTGATTCTCCAAATTCAAGTCACAGCGGACCAAAAACAAGAAGTAAGCAGGCTGCCAGCGAGGACAGTGGCAGGTTACGGACAAGAGCTCGCAGGGACAGGGAGTCGAGCCAAACCAACTCGCAAGGTCGCGTTCACAAGAAGATTAAACTGTTTAGCAATTCAGAAGACTTTCTAGACAAGCCAGAACAGAGGCGAAGAGGCACCAGGGAGTCCATCCAAGCTGACGTTCAGTCAGACTCACAGTCTGATCTTGAGACCCAGCCGAAGGGTCGGGTAGGTCGGCCGCGCAAGTCCCCATTAACGACAAAGGACGGAATAAAGAATAAAGGTTTTGCTGTTAAGGAATCGAGTCAAATAGCTGCACGAGAGCTGGGGCTTGTGGAACAGACCAACAAGGATAAGACAACAGAAGGTTCTCAAATCATCACTTCTCCTCCTAGTAGCCAGTCCCAAGAGTTGGAGCTTAACAAAAAGACCCCCCAGGATAGAGACACCCAGACAAACACTCCTCCACTTAATGACAAGTCCCAAGATGACGCTGGTCCAATGAACGAGTTGGGGAAGGAGTCCGAGGTCAACGACGAGACCAGAGAAGGTGACAATCTCTCTCAAGAGAACTCCCAAGAGATCACATCTTCATCCGACAGCCAGACACTTCGTAGATCAAGAAGAAGCAAGACGACATCTGAGGCGGCGGAGTCTGAGGGTAAAGGTGAAAGTAAGGACTCGCCACGAAGGCAGAGCAGGTCCAGTTCGCAGCCGGCTGGCAGTCAAGGAGAGACTTCAATTGGCGGTAGAACCAGAAGAAGTAAAGTACAAGAGATGCAGCCTAACGCGCTCTCAACTCCAGAGAATTCTCAGTCAGTCGGTAATGCAGGAACTGCCTCGTCCCAAGGCAGGGGCAAATACAAGAGACGAACATCCTATCAGTTGTTAGTGGCAAATGGAGAGCCTTCTGAGTCCGAGTCATCGGAGCCCAGAGAAAGTACCCCTGTGCCAAAAAAGAGAGGCAGGAAACTTCGAGCGCCCCTTAAAAGTCCTGTCAAGCTCGAATCTAAAGACGACCTCGTAGACGACCACATGGTGGGGGCACACGCAGAAAGTGGAGAAGTAACAGATTTGGATAGTTCACAGAAAACTGAAGATTTGCCGGGTGAATCACCCCAGAAGACTGAAAGCACTGAGGAGCAACAGAACACCTCACCTGGTGGGACTGAAGCTGAACAGGAAATGGACACAGACATCACAAACGAGAGCACGTCTGTCGTTGCGTCACCTCGCGAAGACGAACAGGACTTGAGCACTGATCGCACTTCTGGACAGGAATGTGGCACTGGGGGTTTAGAAGATGCTGAAATTGTTGACTCGGTGGAAGTTGTCGCTGAAAACCTGTCGGCCGCGGACACGTCGCTTGTAGACCCACATTCGACTTTAGCTGAGAAGATGCAGGTCTCGTCGGGCTCCGACACCTCGTCCACGTTCTCCGCCGATGAAATGGTAACAGAAAAACAAGCCGATGACCCGACCCGCCAGGAAGATCCCGTCGTTCCAGTGGAGAACAGGGTGGAAGGACATGATATCTCTTTTGGACAAGACCGGATGGAAAGTCTAGATGGAACGAAAGATTGTTCAAGACAGGAAGTTCAGCTTCCCACTGTCAAAGGAGGACATGAGCTCATAGAGGCGGCTGATGATGTCACCGTTTCGCAGACTGTGGAGCGTCGGGGAGAAGAATCGGGAACCACACAAAGAAAGGACGACTGCGCAGACTTGGTTGATGCTTTGAGCGAGTCAACGGGCAAAGAGACTGTCCAGGGTTCTCCAGCCAGACAGAAGGACCTGGAGGCTTTGATGGGGTTGGATGTTGGCCAGAGCCCCAGCGCTGGCAGAACCAAAGGAACCTGGTCTCCTTTAGCCTCCCCATCAACCAGCATTCTCAAGAAGGGCCAGAAGAGATCTCTGGACGAAGAGGCTTCGTCGCCTCATATCAAGGTAGGTCGCCAACTGTTGGTCAATCTGTGCCGTTTGACTGAGTTCTACCATGACTTTCTGAACTTATATTAGCTGTGTGGTTGAAAGCAACTCTTTCATTTCATTCTCTACAGTCCAGACGCGTGTCTTTTGCTGACCCAATCCAACAGCAGGAGACTGCAGACGACATTGATCGCCGCAGTCCTGCTATCAGAACTAGCTCCCCAAGAAGATCCAAAATTAGCAGTATACCACAGCCTAAGGTATAGATGAGACCAGTGTTGTTCTTAGCTGCTGTATCCATGATCCACGTTAGCGTTTTTAATCTGATCTGATCTAACATGACCCCTACCTCCCCCTTCCTTTGGTACTTCTAGTATGTCACTACTCCAACAAAGGGCCTGCTGGTCCTGAGCCCCAGAAATCTACACAGTCCAGGTTACAAGAGCTCCAAGAAATGCCTGGTACGCAAACCGACGCAAAAGCAATGACACTCTGTCCCGACTGCAGCTGTAGCCAAAAGAAAAACCCCTCAATGGTCATTTCACACCAGGAAGTATGAGAGTCTTCTCTCTGTAGCTCTGGTTCAGCTTCCATGGCCCTCTTAGGTAAATGTAAATGTGTCGCTCTGTGGCTGCTGGTGTTGTGACGGCGGTGGAGCTTTAGGGTCTTCAGCCTTAAATGCATTAAATTAGCTGTACTTAAAAGCGGCTGGAGAACCTGGACTAAAATGCAGAACTGAGGGAACCCGGTCACGGTCTCAGACTAAGTGAAAAAAACCAGATAAACCATTTAGAGAAGCAGTATGTCGCATATATCGTTAAATCTACCTTACTCAACAGCATTTTCTCATGAATGTTTTATTTTCCGGTTTGGTGCTCGTCCCACTTTGACATGCTGGAACCTTTTAGAACAATGAGCTGTTGGCTGAGAACCTTAGTAGCGCTCAGGAGTTGCTTTACAGTTGTTTTCGGATTCATCCCCTTTCACCACACATGATTCAGGAGGATTTTAAAAGTGTTTTCTCAAATGTGAAGTGATTTTTAGTTGCGTCAGAGGATATTAGTCCTAATGGGAGCTGCAACCCTCGTTTTTCAGATTTCAGAAATGAGCCAAGAGCCGCGGCCCGTCTCCAGAGACTGTATCTATCCTGCATTGGTCGGCTGCTCGACGCCCGTTGAAGCGGTGCTGCCACACATATCCTCCAACATGTGGTGAGTCAAGGACGTGGTTCACGTCCCGACGAGTTTTTTCTCAAACACTTTTAACTTTTTAAAAAAAAAAAATCTCTAAAGCTGGAAGGATGGGTTTGTCTCCACGTTTGTGTGTCCTCGTAGGTCTCGGGGTTTTGGGCAGCTGGTTCGAGCCAGAAACGTTAAAACGGTCGGCGACCTCAGCGCTCTCACCTGCAATGAAGTCAAGACTCTCCCGATTCGCTCGCCAAAGGTCTCCAATGTGAAGAAGGCCCTTAGGATCTTTGAACTGGTACGCTGGGGAAGGAGAGCTGCGTGAATCGTAGATTTGATGTAAGATGATAAAGGGAAATAAATTTTTTTTGTCGTGAAACTTCAGCGTAAAGGACGCGGTGGAGATGAGCTGAAGAGCTTTGATGAAATGGAGCTGATGACCTCTGAGCTGGAGGAGACCACTGCTGCTCCAAATCAGGATGGGGACAAGGCCTCAGTGGAGACTCTGGGTGTGTGTGAAGACTTTAAACTTTATTCTACTGTAGTCTGTGCTCTTTTAAGTACCTGTATCACAAGCTTTATGGGCAAACGCACACTTTTTGTTCCAAAGAGGTATTTTATGGAGACGAGAGATGATCCCAAACACATCTATGACTTGACAAGAATTCTATCTGTTTGCTTTACCCAAGGAAAAGTGTGCTGTCCTGCGATTTCTAGTCTTTATGCTAAGTTAACTATTTACGGCGTGAGTACAAAACTGGTATTGATCCTGTTATCAAGAGACGGACTTAAACCGGCGTCATCTTTGTGTCTGCAGCAACAGAGCTGGTGGATGAGCTCGTTCCTGCAGGCGGGAGGCCGGAGGACAGCTCTGGGAATCAGACCGCTGACCATTCAACCACAGAGCAGAGATCTCAAAGCCAAGCTGAAGGACTGGTGTCGGAGGTGGAGGCCCTGGGCTGCAGGGTGACGCCGCTGCAACTGAGATGCTGTTCCCCTCAGCAGCTCGTCCAGATACACGATCAGCTGGGAGACATGATGAGGAGCGTGGTCGTCGAGCTGCAGACCCGCCTCCGCCAGACAGACAACAAACCCTGAGGAGACGTCTGCTGGATCAGATGAGGACACCCATTTAGTGGAGTGGAAACACAAGAGTTTTTTTTAAGGTCACATGGAATTTGTGGGGCCAAAATGAACGGATTTTACAAAGGAGGATTTTATGGTTTTTAAATTTAGAAAGACTTGGCAGCGTGTCGCCGTATGTTTTTTGACCTGATTCTATTTGGAGGGAATTATTTCTTCTTCTCTAGCTTCAGTGGGCTGAATATGTGATTCCATGAAATATTCAAAGGGAAACTCAGTCACTCATGAGTTGTGCCAAATGCAGAAAACTATTTTATTAGTTGTAAACCTGACTTTTTCTTCTCTACTGTCTTCTGTGGACTGTAATAAAAGACTATTACTGGTTTACATGGAAGAAAAATAACTTCTCTCAATGCTGAGCACATCTTCCAGTTTTGTACATCAACTTTCAACACTTCTTTCCTCCATGTGCCTGTTTTTTAACTGTTTACATCTGTTTTTTTTGTATATTTTGTAGGATTTCCTGATTTACAAACCTTTTTTTTCTTCTTTTCACTCAGATGTCATATTTTGAAAGTCATACACATTGTAGATGTCTGCACTCAAGTCTTATTTGTGGTTTTAAATGCTTCAATAAATGAAATGATTGTTTGTGTCGAGCCTTTGTTGGATAATCATGAATGACCACAAGATGGCTGTAGTCTAATAATAAATCATCCACAATGATATGTCTAATGCAGACATCAACAATGAACAAGCTTTTGTTTATAAAATAACACCTGTAGAAGAAATTATTTTAGAATGTAAAATTCTTTTTAATAAATAAAATTTGTTTCCAGTGACTGCACTGATGAGGTTTATTTAGAAAAATAGCGACTTACAATCAGTGCATTCAACGTAGGAGAAACTGATCATTTCTATATAAATGGGTGAACAAGTCAATCAAATAATAATGACAATTAGTGGAGAGAGAACGTCAGAAGGAACTCCACGATTCAGCTTCTAATGTAATCAAACTGATTAATTACCGTATTGGCCCGAATATAAGACGACCCCCTCTTTTTCAAAGACTCAAGTTTGAAAAAAGACTTTTTGAAAAACCAAATTTAGTTTTTATACAGAGAATAATGACAGTACGTCAGAAACAAATGATTATAACTATATATTTGTAAATGAATGGCTTCTGAAATGTAGATAAAAAGTAGTTTCTATATAGTCAACAGAAAACCTGCAAAATAAATAATATCAGTAGATTAGGATGTCAACAAGAACATAGGAGTTGTTTTCTCGTTCTCTCTCTCCTTCGTTCTCTCTATCTCTCTCTATCTCTCTCTCTCCTTCGTTCTCTCTATCTCTCTCTATCTCTCTCTCTCCTTCGTTCTCTCTATCTCTCTCTATCTCTCTCTCTCCTTCGTTCTCTCTATCTCTCTCTATCTCTCTCTCTCCTTCGTTCTCTCTATCTCTCTCTATCTCTCTCTCTCCTTCGTTCTCTCTATCTCTCTCTATCTCTCTCTCTCCTTCGTTCTCTCTATCTCTCTCTCCTTCGTTCTCTCTATCTCTCTCTATCTCTCTCTCTCCTTCGTTCTCTCTATCTCTCTCTATCTCTCTCTCTCCTTCGTTCTCTCTATCTCTCTCTATCTCTCTCTCTCCTTCGTTCTCTCTATCTCTCTCTATCTCTCTCTCTCCTTCGTTCTCTCTATCTCTCTCTATCTCTCTCTCTCTCGTTCGTTTTCATGCTCTCTCGCTTTTTCTCTGGCGCTCTCTCTCCCTCCTGTTTGTTCCGTTCTTTCTCTCTCTCCAGTTCATTCTCATGCTCTCTCGCTCCCGGTCGTCCTCGCTCGACCTCTCTCTCTCTCCTGTTCATTCTCGTCCTCTCTCTATCTCTCTCTCTCTCTCTCTTTGCTTTATTGAACCCTGCTGGGACCAACGATCATAAAACTATTTCCTATAATATATTTCGCTATAAATAAGGATTAACACATTGAATTAGATTATATCCTGTTTTATTCAGAAAATATATGCAACTCCAGTCTCGGAGTCTGTCGCGAACGGAACGGCTATGAGAGCCGGCTCCTGATTGGCGGAGCCACTTTTTTTCTCTCTGTTTTTCTTAAAGCCGCACGTGATTGGTCAATATGTGTGCCGCTACCGCCTCGGTGTCTGCCCTTAGTGCGTCACTGCGCTGAGCAGAGGGAGGAGATGGATCGTTTTACATTACAATTTTATATTATTGGTAATATATTGATTAAAGCAACAACACCAACAACAAAAAATAAATAAATCTGAAGAGCCGTTTGGGAGCCGAAAGAACCGGTTCTCTAAAAAGAGCCGGAATTCCCATGACTACAGCTTCTCCCACCCAAGAGCCCCCACCAGCTATTTTATGCTTCTGTTGTATGTTATAAAATATTAATAAAATTCTGGTAATTGATACTTTCTGGTTCAGTAGTTGTTGTTTTTTTTAAATATTTTTTTCTATTTACCACATTTCAGGTTCTTCGTCCCAAAAGCTCACCCTACTTTTGTTGCTGCTATTACCAACAAACCACACACCGGTTTTAATCGAACACGATATTTTCACCGACCGGCCTTCATTTGCTCCATAATCATTAATGACGGCAGAACGTCTTTAGTCTAATAATAAATCATCCGCAGGGGTTTTATGTAAAATTTAGACATCAACAGACAATACACAACCTTTTTTTTCTTTCTTAAACTCATATTCAACATCTCTGTAAACGAAATTATTGTAATAATTGAAAACTCAATTCAAGTAAATAAATCTGAGATTACGGAGCCCCTAAGGTGTCATGGAGAAAAACAAACCCCTCTCAGGTGCAGGTACAGGTTCAAAGCCTGGTTTGGATCTGTTGGTGGGGTCAGTAGGATTCAGCCATAATAATATTGTAGTGCGTCTGAAGGAAATTGTGCCGCCTATTAAGAACCTCTTGAATGTCCTTATATTTTTTGGCCGATTTCAATATAAAACTCAACAAACCGCTCATACGGGTGGGTGTCCTCCATTGGTTTCTCTCCCTACAGCCAAAACGACCCGGAAGTATATATACACGTGTAGTTTTTGCAAGATCTCGCAAAAGTTTTGCAAGACATGCATGCTCATTATCTGTTCAACTATTCCGTGGAAAACTACACAACAAAGTTATTCCGGAAGACGAGTCAATGATATTATTCTACGTTCTTTAAGGATCAGTAATCCTGGTGCCCTCCTGTGGACATAATGGGTTACTACAAAAACATTGAGACAAAGTTAATGATGTCACACTGCCAATGGCTTCAGTTGTGACTCAAATTACTTTTAATCCATGGAACGAATGCGTGTTTGTCCCCCGCTAAAAGTGACTAAAAATTTTATAAACAATACAAACTTTCAATTTAGTAATTTGCATGACTGCAGCTCCTCTAAGTTCAACATTAGCAGAAAAGACTGCAAAAGTACCAAGTCCTCCTGTCTGCAAAGCTTCTGTGTGTTCCTTAGTAACATTCGTTCAAACGGATGTAAATAAACATTATTTTCTCTTGAAATTCAATTAAATATAATTAATTATTTTGATGGTTTTATTTTGAGAGACAGAGAAACCCAACAGAACCCTCCAGAGCATAAGAGACAGCGGCAGGAGAAAAAAAAAATCCCTCATTGAGGAAGAAACCACAGGCAGGACCCAGACTCTGGAGGGTGGTCATCCACCTTGACCGGTTGGGTGGGAAAGGAAATACAGTGGAGATGGAGACAGGGCAAGGAAAACAGAGAGAGACGGATTACAAAGAATAATTCATTCTGTGCCGCCCGGCCCCTAAAGGCCCGCGGCTCGGTGCCGGGTCGCGACCTGGTGGTTGGGGATCACTGTTTTAAAGCAAGGATTTGAAGAATGTGGTTATAGCATATGAAGCTAGGAATATTCCAGACCTGGAGGCTGTGGGGAAAGCTCCCAGAAGCTGCTGTCTAGATATACATCATGTTTACAGCAAGTCACAGAAAGTACCAGAAGCACTTTTCATTAAGGGTCGAATCATTTTGCTTCAACCACAATAAATCTGGACCCCTCGATTAAAACAGTGTAGACATGTTCCTGTTGTATCCGAGTCAGTTCAAGTATGATTGCTGTGGAAATCTCAGCCTGAACATTAAAAGCTGAGAGGGGAAACAGGAACCACAACACAACACAATATGACAGAAGATGCCTCTGACTGCTGACACTTTCCCCGACTACAGTCTGGCCTGATAAGCAGGCTTCTCTTTGGCTCGGTGTGTTAAGCAATTATCTGATTTCTGCAGAGTGCTGCCAGAGGCTGCGTTGCATTTTCACAGTTTCTTGAGATAAGTCAGAGTCGGTGTGCAAGCGTAGCAGATTGTTCTTTGCTGGACGATGACCAGGACGCTACAGACGTCTCCAATGCGGGATGAGAGCTTCCACACGGTGCTGTGAAGAGGAGGCGATAAGGTATGACACGCAGCAGGCTGCATGCATCCGTCCTTACACCCTCTGAGCTGTGAGATGAGTGTGTGAGCGACCACCACTAATTTATCACGCACTGACATAAAAGTCCATCGTCATCTTGCTGAGGGGTTCATCAATTTGTCAGACGTTCGGATGCAACTCTAAACGTCCTGCTCATGAATCTGCTCTTGAGCATGAAGCTGATTCTTCTCTGCGCTGTTAATATTTATTCTTATTCTAGTGTGAGTCTGTTTGAGGTGTTGTTGATAACAGTGGAAACAGTCTGTCTAGAAATAGAGTACATCAGAGGACATGAAAAGTCTGTAAACGGGATGTTGCAGTGCAGGCATGTTCTCCTCAGAGGAGCTGAGATGACAGACGTGAGAATGAAGGATGAATTGGAAAACTTCTGAATGTGAGTGAATGAAGTGCACACATCACAGCTGACAGGATGAGAAAGGAGAAATTCCTCCTCCTACATCCACCTGCTGCTTGGCTTTCACGAAAGGCGCTGGATGTTATGTCACTGGTTATAAAGGTGAATGAAGCTCCATACAGTTCATGAAGGAGTCATGAACGTTCCAGTTCTCCTCTCTTTTTTCATAGTTTTTTTTTTTTAGAGTTTTAGAAAACACCTCAGAAGACACACAAAGCATCGCTTTGTTTAATTATTTTTTTGCCTTGCATTTTATAATATGTATATTATTTTACAGAGATATGTTCACTTTATTTCCTTTTTAATTTTGGACATTCAGTTATTGTTGCAGGAAGGAATGCTGGTTCAGCTGTTTTTGGGATGGGCTGCCTTGCTCAGTGGCATCCAGCCAACAGCTCCATCTGTCACGACCGGTAAATGCAGCATCGAACAACTCCGGCTCGAAGGTTCTTTACGTTAACATCGAAGTTTAAATTTTAAATTTAAGTGGGTAGTGACGTGCACATTCAACACGCACAGAGATACACCAATCATATCTATTAGACACACACACACCAACAAACACTAATCACTCCCATTGATATAGCACGAAAATATGTAAATTGTGTAGTGTGTAATAGGTAAATACTGTAGTTATAGAGATTACACGTCATGGTTGGACAAAGGTTTAAAGGATGTCAAACTCTGTTTTTCACAATGTTGTGGTCACTAAGTTCAGTGTTAAGTGTGTGTTTGTGCGTCCGTCTGTGTGTAGGGAGGTGGTTAACTCGGAAATGTGAAGTCTTCATCCCTCCTCCTCTTCCGCCACCCATGTTTCCACCAATCAAACACAAGATGGAGTTAATGGTGATCTCTCTCTCTCACACACACACACACACACACACACACACACACACACACACACACACACACACACACACACACACACACACACACACACACACACACACACACACACACACACACACACACACACACACACACACACACACACACACACTTAAATAACACTGATTTTTCTTCACCAGATCGACATAACGGAACACATCACAGGAGCGAAAGGTGAACAGGTGAGACACACCTGTAAGACAACTGATGTGTGATTTCATGTGGTTTAAATGAGCTCCATAACAACAACCTGTGTGTTTAAAGGGCTGCAGAGGACCCAGAGGACTCAAGGTACAGTCACACACATTCTCATCACACACACATCACACACATTACACTGTGTAAATGCACTTCTCCACACTGCTGTGTGTACTTCAGGGCCGGCCCGGTGTGGTGGGCCCAGAGGGAGAACACGGAAAACAAGGAGCCATGGGACAGCCGGGTCAAAAGGTCAGACACAGACTCTGTGTATGTGAAGGGGACCCAGTGTTTCCCCTGCAATTCAAAGGGCAGATCCCGATTAGAATGACATCAGATATAAAGTACCTCCATGAGAACACACACACACACACACACACACACACACACACACACACACACACACACACACACACACACACACACACACACACACACACACACACACACACACACACACACACACCCTGTTTGAACCTGGGATGTTTGTCAGTGTGGGCGCCGTATGTGCAGCAGTAGTGTGGACTTCAGGCCACTTAAAGCTACCTGTTGAGCCCCCCCCCCCTATTGTTGTTGTGAACATTAGCAAACCAAGTCACACCAACAGTTTATGCCGTGATGTTTCCACAGGGGGAGAAGGGTTTCCGAGGCTGGAGGGGTCTGTATGGAGACAAAGGATCTCCTGGGACGATGAAGGTAAAGGTATTCTGGATCCGTTCGCGTCATTGATGCACATTATGGTTTAGAAATTAAAGTTGACTGATAAGTATTTTATAAAATGTTTGGGAGAGGAAGTACACATACTGTAGCTGTGACCTAGCTCTCTAGCTCACTCCCCCTATATGTTGACAGGGCAGTAAAGGACTGAAGGGCTTCAGGGTGAGAGACCTTCACATCCTCTTCTGTTTTATACATTATTAGAATTATAGTGAATATCTTTCATGGTCTTAACGTTTCTGTCTGTCTGTTAGGGGAATAAAGGTGTGAAAGGAAACAGGGGACCCAAGGGAGAGATGGTGAGGGTCTTGTCATTCATTTCCTGTATCACCATTATTATCCTGAGATGATTTGGGGGGGTCTATCTCTATCTGTGTCCCATCAGGGCCACCAGGGCCTCACTGGAACGCCAGGAGAGAAGGTAGAATTCAAATGGCCGACACGCCACCACAGAAGAAGACGGTTAGAGACGTGAATGTTTGGTGTTTTGTGCTGTTCCAGGGGGACTCGGGTCATTTTGGTGATGCTGGGCTCAGAGGAGTGCAGGGACCCAGAGGAGAACTGGGCGGCAGAGGACGTTCGGTAGGTCCATACTGTTAATGCATAGAAGCCCGTCGATACAGTTTGAGGTCATCAATTATCCAGTGAAGGAATGAATCACTGTGTGCAGGGGTTAAAGGGCACCCGTGGACCCGCTGGGATACCTGGTCATCCTGGTCCTCCAGGAGGGTTCGGCCTGAATGGAGAACCTGGACTTCCTGGACAAGGTGAGCAACAGAGGGGACGTCATTGATTCCTCAGCACCGTGCGTGAACCGAGGCCAAAAGTCGGACTTGCTGGTGCGATAATAGAACCAACTATTGTTGATCTTCAGCATGAATGTCTCGTAGTGTACGTCCTACGTGGCCTGGAGGGAGACCGGGGAATTCAAGGACCTCCGGATAACTGCAGCTGTTCACCGGTTCAAACCCCGGAACGGCTCCCAGAGAGGGTTCAGACGGTCGGTGCCACGCCCTGTGGACACAAAGGTCACATTTGTTTTGCTGCTATGTGCACAAATGGTGACAGACTTTCGTCTGTGAATCTCCAGATCTTTATTGTGGATGGAGAGAAGCAGATGAGGGGACTGCGGGGGGACAACGTGATGGTCCTCAGGAAGGACAGGGGCGCTCTGTACATCTACTCCCAATCCCAGTGGATCAACCTCCTGGTAACCGCAAACCTGCGTGCTAACATTTTGGTAGCAATGCAAGGTTGTTTGTAGTTTGTGTGTTGATTCTTCTTTCACGTGTTTTATGTTGAAGTGATTCCAATGGTCCCTTAGCTATTCCTGTTTTCATACAGGAGGACCCCAGACACTGACTCCGCCCCTTTGACCCCTCAACCCCAGAGGAAGTGGCTAACGATACACACTGGTTCAAGGTGTGAAGATCCGGTCTGGTTTTGTCAAGCAAATCATGACGATTCATGTTTTTACTTCACAAAAATGAAGACTTCATTTAAACATTTGTCTCAAAACATTAGAGGATGTGTGCACATTGTTCCAGCATGTTATAACATTAAAACGGAATCTTTATGGTGATGTAAATACTGTTACTTGATAAATCCTAAATGCTTTATTTTGTTTGTTTGATATTTTTCGATAACGATGCATATCTATTATTTCCAGGATGTTGTATTAGTAAACGCTACACCTTAATTTGCGCTAAAGAATAAAAATGAGTCTCACCCATCTCTACCCTAAGTTTATCTTTTTAACTAAAGGGTTTACCAGAAGCGTTTTAAGGGCTGTTCGCCACAACGTTCCTACATTTAATGTGACATAAATAAACCCTTCATGTTGCCTGAACTCGAAAACACAATCTGATATTCGACCGGAACCTTCCTTCACATTCTGAAGCCAGTGAACATCAGTGTTGGAATGTATAAAAACTTTAGAATCTACTCCGTTTTGTCTCATTTGTCTCATTTATTTGAAATGCAACAGTAGGTTGGACACCAGTAACAGCCATGTGCTCAGCTGGGTGTCCCGAAACAAGACGTTTGAAGACATCGATCAGCATTAAACTCTATGTTGATCTTCAGTGGCGCAGATGATGGAGGCCTTGTGATGATGTAAGTCCCCACAGTGGGGTGGGCATTGGAAGTACTTCTCTCGATGAATCCTCCCCTCGACAAAACGTCACAAGACAGACAGGTGTGATGTCAGACTGAACCCATTCAGGTAACTCGTGGTTATACATTAACTCAGAATACTTCATCAACAGAAACAATTGCATATTTAAAGTCAAAATGTGGGCAGTAATATAACTATTGGCGTCTGTGTTGGTTGCACTGGTGTCGACGTGTCATGCAGGTAAAATCTAGTTGACTGTAAGGATGATAAAAAAGCAGGAAGGTAGAAATAGATCTAGGTTCAGCTATTTTAAAAAAATCTATAGTATAAAACGTGTTGAGGAGGCCTTCATCAGCTGATCTGGACACCAGAAGACTGCGTGTGGAAGGATGCATCGGACTGGGTAACGACTGAACTGACTGGTTTTTTTTTAATCTCCACTAACTTTTTTCATTTGGGAATCTTCAAGCAATTCAATTCAACGTTGGTAGGTCCCATCCTACAGCCCCGGTGTCTCCATCATCACAGCTGAAGGTTGGAAATGAAACTTACAACAATCAATCATATATAGTTCACTGAACACCGAAACGACCCCGAGTAAGAAATAAAGAAGACTGAATATGGGAGGTCATGATGGCTGCATCAATAAAGAACTTGTCAGTGCGCATTGAGATGATTTCATAATACTGTTATAGTCTTCTTGCTAAAATAAGGATCATGTGGTTGTTGGGTCAGACGGAGATGGCAGTTTGTCAAGAGTCAACCTAAACGTCTGGCTTCCAAATGTCACAACCTGAACAGTGATTATGACACAAGTCAAAGTCAAAGGTTTGAGCATTTTGTTCTTCAGGCACTTGTTCCCAGGGCCTCTCTGCTCTTTAAAGACACGAGTGGACCCACACATTTAGCAACTCGCTAGCACAGTGACCAGCAGCTCTGATGAAACAGGAGTATTCAAATAAATAAGGTGTTCATCAAGTTTGTCCCTAAAATGGATCAAGTAGTTTTTTTTGTTGTTTTTTTTGCTGCTGACTGACGAAGGATGAGATTAAATGAGTTCATACTGGACAGCATCGGGGGGGGGGGGGGGGGCCCTTAATTCTGAAATACAACTGAATGTCAAGATGAGACGATGAAGCTGATTTTGATGCTCGTCATTTGCAGACGCAAGCACTGAAAATACTCTGTTGGAGACACGAGCATTAGTGTCAGTCTGTTACGGAAGCTGATGCTATTCTGTCGCTAAGACGGATACTCGTCTTTAGGAGAAGCTAACATTACTGGAGCTGACATTGATTGTTAATCTCCTGAAACTGATGCTGCTGGTGAAACGGGACGTGAGACAGTTTGTCCAGGACACAGGAAGCGTGTATTGATCCTAAACACAGACACAGACAGGGCACAGCCATGACTTTAGGGATTGTTTCTATGTGAGGAAAAGGATTCTTTCGATATTTGAAATCGGGGAGGCCCCTCATGCTACAAAACTAAAAGATACTGAACATAAACCTGGATAATTTGTGTTTTTGGTGTTGTTTTTGTCGGTAATCTTACTGGCGGTTTCTCTGACTGATAATTATTAGTTTAATTGCATGTGCTTTTCCGTTTCAAACCTCCTCCCCCTGGGAGTCACCGCACAATCAGCCTTGAACCTCTAAATCTACAGAAAATATGATTTGACAAAAGTGACCCAAATATAATCTTAATTAAACTAGCTGCATGCTAGTTTGGTAATCCAGATTTAACACTTAGACATATTTCGACAAAACAGACCCATGTCCAGTCCTTCTCTTTTTGACACTTCTTAAAAACATAAAATAATTAGAATAATAACAATATCTTTCCAGTATTAAATAATCTTATATAAAAACACACACAAAAAAAGGTTTGAAAGAAATGGCACTGCTCCCACCCTCTAATTCACAACATACACTTCTATACACACATCTCTCGTTCCTTCCACCCGTCCCCCCCCACACACACACTTCCTTCTCTTCATCAGTGACGCTACTTCCACGGCCGCCGCTCGACGCAGTACCAGATTTTTATTTTTTTATTTTTTTTTGCAGCAAATTGTCTCTGTTGCCGTCGTTCAAGTCTCGTCTTTTGTTTTATCTCGATGCGAAGCTGACGTGGTGAAAAAAGCTCGATAGGTGACTTTTCTGGCTTGCTTGTATACAGCTATATGTATATGTATACAATATATAAATATACATGTACTCATGTCGTTGGATTAAACATGTATTGGTAATGATAGTAATGATGAGGATGATATAATAATGAGGCTAATAGGAACAATCATAAAACACAGCTTGCTACTTGGTCGTAATCCAAGGGTGGGTGTTTTGGGATGAGGACAGACGGACATTGATTACTTATTGGCTGCAGTATCGATGAGACCTAAACAGTCATATCTGTTATTTAGGCTCCACCTAGTGACCCCCCCCCCCTACCAATCACTGGTCAGTTTGGTGCTTTGGTCCCGTTTCGGAGGTGCGGGAGGCGGGCCTCGCCGCAGCGTTGCATAGCCTGAGATGTTGGCGTGTTTGGTGGAATGGGAGTGTGCGTGGTGGCGAGACAACGTTTGGGAGTGTCCCCGCACGCCCTGCTGCTGCTGCTGCAGCAGAAGCTCCGGGGGAGGGGGCGGGAGGAGCGCCATGTCGTCCATGGTGCCCACAGGCTCCATCTTTGAAGAGGCGATGAGGTGGGACGAGGTGAGCGAGCCGTGGCGGGACACGGACTTCCTCTTGAGAGTGCGGTTCAGGTCCTCCAGGAAAAGCGGCTTCAGCGCCAGCGAGCCCGGCCCGGCGGATTTGGGGGAGGTTGGGGGGGCGGAAGAGGAGGAGGAGGAGGAATACGAAGACAGGGACGGAGGCGGGGTCTGAGACAGAGGAGGCGGCGAGAGGGGCTTGGAGGTCATGCTGTCATACTGGGTCGTGTTGCTTGGCCGCCGGTTCAGTGTTGGGGGGGGGACTGCGCCCTTTTTTACAGAACCTTGTTTCCATGACGACAGAGAGGCGGTTACAGGTTGCTGATGCTGCTGTAACTGAGGCTGAGGATTGACCACGGCAACTTTCGGAGGGTGATGGAACTCCGACGGGTGGGGAGGAGGGGGGAAAAGCTCATAGTCACTGGGGGGAGGCGGGAAGTAATCGGGAGACGAGTCGAGGTGAAGATGCTGGGCCGGGGGAGGCGGGGGAGGAGGGGATGTGAACTCTACGGGTTGATGGTGCTGGCCCGTTTGCAGACCCTGGAGCGCCAGGGGGAGGTTGGCCAAGTTCAGCTTCCCCGGCTTGGGGAGGGGCGCAGGAAGCCCGGAAGAATCTTTCGAAGGAGACCCGCTCACTGATGAAGAGCTGGATGAGCCCCCGGTCTGGGGGGCTTGGGCAAATTTGCTGACGAGGCTCTCCACCTTCTTCGGCCTCTCATCCTGGGCCTCGCCCGATGAGCCGCTCCGGATGGAGGACGCTCTCTGCGGGGTTGGTGGGGGTCCCCGTTTGGTGGATCCTGTAGACGAGGTGGAGGGTGACTTCTTTATGGGGGACGAAGAGTGGGGAGGAGGGAAGTCTCCTGCTGAGCTGTCGGGGGGAGGTGGAGGGAACTCAGGGGACTGTGGGGCCACGACACCCCCTGGCTGCCACTTCGGTTTAGCCTTGACAGCTGGAGGAGACTGAGGAGCGCCGAACTTAGATCCTTCCACGGGGTTGGAGGGGGGGAGGGAGGAAGAGACGGAGTTTCCGGGGAACTGATTGACAATCTGTTTGACCAAAGAAGACGTAGCTGCTGCCATGGAGACGGACGAGGTGGAGGAGGAGGGAGAGAGGGCAAGATTTTTGGAGGAGAGGCTGTGCTGCTTCGGCAGAGTGGGGGGCGGTTGGTTCGGGGAATGTCCCGTGGAGAAACTCTGTTGCTTCTTGACCGGACCGTGGCCGGCGTGGGGCGTGGGTGAAACGGGTGAGAGAGCGATCGGGAGGGAAGAAGGACCTGAGGGTTTGGGAGCTGTTTGAGGAGGAAAACCACCCGTGAAGGTTTTGGGAGGCGCGGGAGGGGGCGCATTGGGCGACACAGGCCGGAGAAATTGCAGGGAGGTGGGAGGAGAAAGTTCAGCAGCAGCAGGAGGAGGAGCAGGAGGAGATTTATCTTCAGTAACTGGTTGACTGAAGTCGTACACCATGTTGGGGAACTTCTGCGCCAAGAACTGCTGCAGCCCAGCGTTCGACAGTTGGGGGCAAGAGCTGGGGACGGGCTCCGGAGGGGGAGGGGGGGGCAAACCGTTGGTTTCCAGGCTCTCGGGTGGAGGAGGCGGGAGGTAGTAGGACTCCGGCACAGCCTCCTCCAGTGGGGGTGGAGGTGGCGGAAGAGCAGAAGGGCTCGGCGGACCAAATTTGAGCGCAGCTACAGCCGAGCCAGGAACCGGCTCTGTGGGTGGAGGAAGCGGGGGTGGGGACGGCGGTATCGGAGGGGAGGCACTGTAAGACGCTGGGAGGGTGTTGTAGCTCGGTTTGGCGAACTGGTTAGGATCGGCAGGGGGCGGTGCGCCGGTCGGCTGCGTCGCCGCCTGGTTCTGGTTCTGCAGGCGAGCCAGCGTGCTGTACTTGATGTACGAGACCGACGCCGGCTGGTGGGCCATACTCGGTGGAGGAGGCGAGGGTGGAGACGGGGTGGACTCCTCTGACGCGACGAGGTCATCGGTGTAGCTGGTCCGGGAGGGCGGAGTCTGAGGCTGGGGGAGAGGGACAGCCTGGGCAGAGAGGGAAGGTATCTGGACAGGGATGGGTCTACTGATAGGGTCGATCTTCATCATCTGTGGAGCAGAGAAACGAGAGAGGGAGGAAGGAAGAGAGACCAAAGTTTGAGGAACACAATATATCGTCAAGGTGGTGCCAGAATGCATTTGAGAGGACGAGACAGACCCTCCGTAGTTACGTTAGTGCTCATGAACACTAACGTCTGACTGACGCGTTAAAACAAAAAGTGAAAATAAAGTACATCCTGGAAAAACTCGTCATCGCTGTGATCACTATGAGACTCCAGGTCGGTGTCTCAGCTGTTACAGGACCCAAACCCATGTTGTTGAGAAGGTTTCGCGTCTTAAACACATGTCGGTGTAATCAGATACGTTAGTTCGGACATTCCATCACAGCAAGATTAGATAAAAACCAACAGTTCAGCTGCAGCCATTTAAAACCGTGATACAGAACCATAGACTCATGACACAAGATGGAAACCGGAGGTACAAACAAAGAGATTTGAAGTTTCGTTTGAGAAATCATCCTGAGCCGAACCCGACTTTTGCAGGCAAGAAAATATTTGACTCTCGTATATTATGGAAGAGCAGATATAGATTATCGCTCATGTGTGTTTCTTGCTATCAAGTGCCATTGCCAAAACCTTTTCCTTTTCTTCCTGTCTTAGTCAGAAGTAACTCCCACAGCTACAGCTGGTTCACAGCGTCTACATTTGTTCCTCTATCAAAAGCACCAAACCGGGTCGGACCCGGGTCACTCTGATGCATCAACAGAAACAGCGTTTTAAAGGCTGCAGCCACACCGTTACCATGCCTGTTACATCACTTCCTGTCTAACCTCCACTCCCTCCTCCTCCTCCTGCACAAAGAGCAACTGGCATACGTCCCTTCACCTTTGAGCGCTGGCAGGAAAGCAAAAGGGGAAACGAGTGAAATGTAGTACAGAGGATGAACGGGACAGTGACGGTGACGGGTAGGAGTGTGTTGGTGTGTGTGTTCACACCTCTCCTTGTGTTCCTCTCCTCCAGGCGTCAGAGAAAATGGAGTTGACGACGCTCTGGGACCGGGTGTGGCCCGATGATGTCATCTCTGATACGCCACTGTCAGATTGGCTGGAGTGATTGGACTGGGACTCTGGGGCGGGGTCACAGAACAGATGTAGGGCATCAAACTTTTAATCTGATTACATTATGATTGTTTTCTCAGAAAAAAAATCATTTATGCATGTAATTATCTTCTGAAATGAAATGTGATGTTTAGTTTAGTTTGTATTTTCATATTACCGTGCTAAAAATCTCTAAAAATAAAACATTTGACCTCATCCCGAGCAGACAGACACACCTGGAAGGCTGGATGAGCTGGACCCAGATTTGATGGAGGAAGAGGAGAGGGAGGACCAATCATAGGCCGCCTCCGTCCTTCTCATCGCCTCCTGGAAGTTAATGTACAGCTGCTTCCCATACTGTTGGACAGGGAGAGAAGATATTAGTGAGGATTTAATAATACATAATGACGCATGTAGACAAAATGCATGGTAAAAAAAAAAAAAGTCATGCGTCATTACTGAAATCAGACACATACTGTTTGCTTTACGTTGTCCCAGTTCAGTTTCTGGGGTTAATGCTATAAAGATCGCCGCCAAAGACGGTGAATCGTTTGTGACCAGAAGGGATCAGCTGGTCCAAGCTAGAAAACTATGTCTGCCTGACTCTTCATTCGACAGATTAATAGAGATTACACAACCTTTATGTACTGGGACCATTTTTACAGGCCTTTCAGACCGTCATTGCATTTTACAGTGCAGATCATTTCCCCCACTGGACGATGTGGATTTAGTAATGTCAACGTTTTATAAGTTCCTACCTTGGCAATGCGAATACTGTTGATCCATTGTTGGAGGGTTCTGACATCATCACAGCAAAGGTACTTGATGTACTGAGACTTCTTCTGGATCTGAGGGTGCTGCACACAAAAACATATACAGTACATATAAATGTTACACCAAAGAGTCGTTTGTTTGCTGGTATTAGTACATTTATGCAACTACTACTAGTACTATTACTACAATTCCTGATCCTACAGGTATTCTAAAGGTAGTGTTCCATAATTAAATAAAAAACAACAACTGTGGTATGAACACATCAATTACAAATCTGTCTTGTCACTAAATGAAATGTGTCATTTCACTGTCTGACCACTGGGTGGCACAGCAAGACAACAGCGCTACGAGTCCAACCTCATTTCTCCTGCCTGTACAACTACTACACCGACAGGTATGAGCGAGTTGTACCTTCAGCACCATGCAGTAGTCTGTAGGAGCCTTGTACTTGCTCTTATAGTCCTGGCCAAGGTAGACATTAACATGATCCAGCTGCAGGAAACACACCAGGTCTCTGGACGCCTGAAAAAACAAGCACACATTGAGTTTTGTGTATCTTCATTAAGCTTGACAATAAGTGTAGCTGTTTGCTATACAACTTTCTTCCAGCTTAGGTCCATACCTTTGCTTTTCCTTTGGGAACATAGTAAATCCCAGAGGCTCTCAGCAGGAAGTATCTTTTCTTCCATGACTTCTTCCCATCCTCTTTGAGCCACAACACTCCCTCCATCTCTGGGACAGACACCGAGCTGCCGCCGAAACACTCCTGACACACACACAAACACACACACGGCAAACAGATTTGAGCAACAGCCAAGTCAAGAATATCACAGGGGGTTCCGTCCTGTGCCCGTCGCAGGGGAACGACAGCATCATTGTTAGCTTCCGACAACACAGCTGCAGACAAGAGGAAACAACAAAAACTCGGTCTAAAGTCAACGGTGCAGTGTTTTTAGGATGCATGATTGAGGGAGGAAGACATACACGGCAATGTCACAATATTAGTAATGCATAGGCCAGCTTTGACATTATCCAACCATACTCATTCTCAAAATGTGTCTACGTCATTCCAGGGGAGCGACGTAGTCAAGGCCAACAAACTGCAGTCTAGAGCGAAGAAATATTCTTGATCTGAACACGTTCTTTATGTAAAATTATAGGACTCAATGAAAAGTGTGAACGTGAACCATGTGTGGAAGCTTGGGGTGTGTATGTCCATTAGCTATGCTGTTGTGCCTTGTGCAGAAAAGGCACAGATGGAGGAGAAGCAGCTCATTGCTTTTCTTATTCCTACTTTTTCTTCAGACTTTGATCTGTGTGCATTTTTAAAACAACGACAGATTTTGCAACAGTTTTAGTGAATGACGTTTTGAGGGAACACTTGCGAGCAGCAGAAAAAAACACAAACTAACCTCCAACAGAGCCTCTTTGTTTCTTTCAGCCATCTCACATGTCTCCTTCCGTCCCAACAAATAATTCTGCCAAAGACAGAGGGCAGATATGAAACCACAGGAACGTTCCCGTCAGCGGACAGGGACAATTAAACCACGCGTGTAGATTTATTGACACAATTTGCTTCTTGGTAAAGCCTCTTGTGTTTAAGTGTGTGACGTTCACCTGGGGGTTCTTGAACAGAGCATACTTCTCGATGCGTTCGGTGAACATCAGGCGGTTCTGGCTGTCTCTGGTCCAGTTCAGCAGATTCTCAACCAGGTTTTCATGATCCTCAAAAATCCGCTCTGCCGACAGAGAGTTTAGCATTTCATTTGTATATACTGAATTCATCCAAAAGTGAATTCAAACCGAAAGTGAACTTATTTGATTAGGTCTGCAGGGTTCTGCTTCTGATTTGGGGACAAATCCTTCGATCCATAATGTCTCCTGTGATTTCCAGGAGAATATTAAATTTTAAATTGGTAAATAAACGAGTGGTACAGGAGGGATTTCAATCTGCTGCCCCCATTCCCCATCTCTCAAACCCAGCTGCCTCTCACATGTTTACCTCTGAGGTGAACAAACCCAGACAGCTGTGACCCACATAGCATTTGTGGACAACTATGATGACCTCACAAACAAAAACTGGCATTTCTGTGGGGGTGAGATGGATCCAAGTCGGGGCCTTAAAGTGAGTGATTGAACAACTTGATGAATGTGTTCAGTTACACGCTGGAAACGAATACGTACAACACTAACACTGTGACTGCAGCATCTACTACTATCAATAACATTATTAATGAAAATAAATATGAGGCTCATGATCTCATCTTGATCAACTATTTGCTCTTGGGCTCACTGTAGAGGTCAAAGGTTTATATGTGACGGGAGCTCCGCCTCTCGCCATAGGGCATATGGCAGGTTGCTGGTGGCGCTGGTGTGTGTGTTGGTGTGTGTGATCATTTTTTTTCCTCTCTGCAGAGAAGGACACAAGTTACTCCCTTAATTAACACCGGGACCAGTTTAAATCTTTGGAAGGCCCAGTCCTGGGTGTGCGCCCGGGGTTTAGGAGCACACGTGGAGCGGATCTGAGGTTTCGGTGAACTTCGTGAACGGAGCTACTCTAAACCTCCCCTCTCACATTTTTAACCACGCTGCCTGGCTGCACAGCAGCAGCCCTGAAGATGTAGGTTAGATCACACGCACCATTGCACCAGACCTACATAAAGACAGTGTGTGTAATGTGTGTGTGTGTGTGTGTGTGTTTGTCAAAGAGCGTTGAAGCTCGTAGTACAGAGTGTGCAGGCGAAGAAATACGGCACCCCCAAGGGTGTGTGTGTGTGTGTTTGTGTGTGTGTGTGTGTGTGCCTTAATAACCTCGCTAGTGATAGACAATGCTGGGCAGAACATTATTACTTTAACACTATATAACAGTCATGAGACGTCCACGGTGCTCTGTGACGGGCTTTCATTCAAGACAAATGTAAAGTTAAAGAGTCTCTGCAACTGTTTTAAAATGGGATAAATATTAATTTCAACTAAAGTCCCTTCTTCACATTGTTTATGGTGGGAAATAAACTTTGTATTTCTGTTTGTGTGTGTGTGTGTGTGTGTGTGTGTGTGTGTGTGTGTGTGTGTCTGTTGTGTGTATTTGTGCTTGTGCATGCGCTCACCCATCTGCAGCTCATTAATGGTTTCCACCAGGGACCAGTCTGGACTGTACCCACAGTGAGATTTTTCCAGTAAACTGTCTAAAACCTGCGATTCAACAGAAGTGAGCATCAGACAAAAACACTGCAGGTGTACTAGTACACACTATTAATACTACTGGTTAAAGATACTAGTACACATTATTAATACTACTGGTTAAGGATACTAGCACACACTGTTAATACTACTAGTTAAGGATGCTAGTACACACTATGCTACACGTTAAAGATACTAATATACACTATTAATAATACAATTAATAAAGACTGTATTACACGCTATTACTACTACTGTCACTGACTGTAGCATGTACTATTACTACTACTACTGCTGCTGCTGACTACAGTATATACAGTTACTACAACTGACTTAAAGGGTGAATACTTATACTTTAAAGAACGTTATAAATTGAATTCCTGTGCAGCGGCTATTAGATTTATTTGAACTGCTTTCGCTACGTTGCTGTTACTGCATCCGTGTGTGTGTGTGTGTGTGTGTGTGTGTGTGTGTGTGTGTGTGGGCTGTAAGTGAGTCAGTCGGACCTGTCTGACTGTCTGTCTCTCATCCACCATCATAGTCTTTGAGCTCTCATCTGACAAATGGACACGGATCACCAGCTGCACAGAGAAAGGAAATATTATTTATACTACATTTACATAAACATACATTTGAACCTATTTCAATATTATGGGAAATAAGTCCTAGGCAAAAAAAAAAGAGCATCACTGTTATCATTGACAAGCTGGACAATCATAACCAATTTAAAATGTCAAAAGGGTTTATTAAATAAATTATTATACTGTAAAAATAATAGAAGCAATAGTTACATACATTTCAAACCCCCCCCCCCACACACACACATATGGGAGTGACATAGAGATAATTTAATCTGGTTCAACAGACGCAGGTATCTGGAGTTCTGTCTGTGTGTAATAATCCAGGTTGTTAATCCAGTTTCTCCCTCTGGCCGAGGGATTGGGGTTTCATTTGCAGTGGTCATTATGCTGAGTGCTCCGTGATTGTGTGTGTGTGTGTGCATGCTTTGACCCCAGCTGTTATTGACCAGAGCTTTCACTGCAGAGTAACACTGACCTGACCCAGAAAGCCGGTCCGGAGGACACGTGCCACACGCTGACACGCTAACCAGACGTCACATGCACACAGTCATCCGTCTTGTGAGTGTGTGTTGTGAGTGTGTGTTGTGAGTGTGTGTTGTGAGTGTGTGTTGTGAGTGTGTGTTGTGAGTGTGTGTTGTGAGTGTGTGTTGTGAGTGTGTGTTGTGAGTGTGTGTCGGACTCACCTTTTTAACCTGGGCTTCCTTGATCTTCTCAAGGGCGACACGGATATTGTCTGCCTTCAGCTTGGCAGCCTGCTCCTCCTGAGAACGGAGGAGAAAGAAATGATACACCGGTCAGTCAATACAAACAGCATTAACACACATTTCCTGTCACACACACACACACACCTATTAAGAATACACTCTTTCACCTACCTGATTCTTCCAACACGAATTCATCGTTAACCCTCAGTCGATTTCTCTCATACAACCAACGCTTCTGTGTCTGCTTTCCCGCCAGAGAAATGGGAAAATCTCAAAGCTAATATCTTTAAAATGCTCGGTTGTTTTTATTGGTGTGCTCAGCAGTTTCCTGGCCTCATCAGGTGGTGGAGTTCCATTCATTCCAACACATACTAGGAAAAAGAGCTAACCTTAGTCCCAACGAGACGAGTCCAAACCACGAGGAAATATAAGACACATCTGATTAGCTGTGGGGAATCGGTTTCTCCTCCTCTTTCTCCATTCCATAATCATCATCATCATCTCTGTATTATCGTAACTGCATGGGAATGAGACTGGATCGATGCTCGGAAGCTACATGTCGGAAGAGGATTGAGAAATCTCCAAGGAAATGACGGAAGCAAAACTATGAGGATCAAAAAAAAAAAAGAGTTGAGATGGAGGTGGAAACAGTCTGGAGGCAAAAATAAGAGCAAGTCAATGGGAAACCAAGTAGAAGTATTAACCTCCTGAAATGAAAACCCAAGCTGGTTGTCCCACAACCAACAGAGTCAAACGAGCCGAATTAAACAGGAAGCACAGCGTCCGACCAGCAGAACGACTGGTGGTCTGCCTCCCCCTGAATGACGGGTCAAAGACGCTGCCTTGTCCTGTCATCACATCCTCCCTGGACGGGTGAGGGGGAGGGAATGCCGGGGAAAGAGGGACGTAGAGATGGATGTGCGTGGGGGAGGGGCCACTCCCGTCCACACAGAAGCGCCGGTCGCTTTATCTCAAGCTGCCCCCCCCAACCCCCATCATCATCATCATAGCAGTCGCTCTCCTCTCTCCTCGTCTTTCTGGTTCCTACCAGATTTGTTTTTTGCCTCGCGTTTCGCAGCCTCACCTCACCTCTCTGTCTGAGGTCACTTCCCCTCCCAGTCTGGATGTCTGTACAACAGGGCTGTCAGATAGTCGAATAATCACCCATTATTTTTTTGATTACTCGACTAATCAGATTGTATTGATTGTAAATTGAATGTGAAACACACACCTTACCGCACCAGCATGAAGCTGCTCTTATAAAAGCATCATTAGTTTTCAGCTTGAAGTGTTCAAGGTATATGCTAACTAAAAATTAAGATGATGGTTCATTAAACCATTAATGACAAGGAATTTATGCTACATAGTTAAACAATTGTTAACTGAGTAGCATAAAGTGCAAACAGCTGAGTAAAATAAGGAATTGAATTTTGCCACAAAAAAGAAATAGCTCAGGTTTATTTTATTTTATTTTTTTCATTAATTTATCTTTGGGATCAAAAATAGTAACAACAGGTCTGTACCCATAACTAAAGAATTATTATTATTAACATAGTAGAAAACACATGAAATATGTGTGCTAAGTGCAGCTAATGAATCCAATCGTCATCACTTATGTCGATTAATTCTGCCAGCCCTATTGTACAATCTGGTGCTACGCTTTTGCCAAAACACACATACACACACACACACACACACACACACACACACACACACACAGAAGCAGGAGTGAAAGCGAAGGGGACGAGGAAGACGAGATGCTCAGCTGTTTGTCAGTGGAGGTTAACGCCTCTCACACTGCTCCCAATATCTTCACGTAGATTGACATTAAAAGCATTGAAGCCTTAATGGACTATAACATAAAACTCTTTCTAAAGTCTGTCTATGAAAACAACCTCATCATATGTGCTCTCCGATCGGATACGGAATATTTCTCACTTCCCTGTCACACTTTTCTGTGCGGAATCCAAATGGAATGAGCACCAAGAGAGACGATGATGTGGTTCGGCATGCAACTTGTTTTTGCCGAACTAAATGGTGAAAATGTACTTCCATGTTTAATTCGTATGGTTTTTTTGTACCCCCGGTCAGTGACTGATGGTTATATTGTTGGTCTGACTTGAAAAATCTTTCTCAAATTACGTAAGTCCCATCAGCAGCAGTGCTGCAGAGGTGTTACACTTACATAACAACCATTTGATCTTAAATACAGCTGAAAATAAAATGTGGGGTTTTAATTTGAAAATTATGTTACATAATACGTAATAATCTGCTAGTACCTTTTAAACAAAGGAGTGACTCGGGGATTAGAGTCAATATTTTAATGACTCCCAAAAATAACTAATAAAAAGTTAGCGTTATCATGATGCAAAAGACAGATTATATCAAATGAATATGATACTGAAGCAACTAGGTTATAATCTGGGTATTTACTTCATTTGAAAATACAATTTATGATTTATAATTTTAATTACCAAATGGCTGATCTCTGACATTTGTACTGGAAGCAGAAATAAACATAAAAATAAAATAATAAAATAATAAAAAGCCTGGGAGACACTTTTAAGAGACTCACAACTATTTTCTTTCTATCTGTGACTCTGGAGAAATAGATCAACAGCGATGTAATTAAAGTGTTTAGTGAGACTAAATGAGGAATGACTGTACTTAAAAATCAGTGTCTTATCAACTAATCCATTAAACTAAAATCTATCTTTCGCACCACATTTTTATTTGGACATTAAATGCTCAGTTTCTATTTGACAATAAGGATTTCTTTCAGCGCTTCGCTTTCTGTCGCCTCCTTCCAGGTGACCTACATCATGAAGCCACTAAAATTAGCTCACGCCTTTGAAGTCACAGGCAATGTGTCCCTCTTGAGCCACCGTAGGCTCGAAACACATCGGAGCGATGAGACTCAACAGACAGCAGAAGTGGGCCAGCTGTGTGTGAACGAGAAAACGTGTGGGTGGAAAGCATTTATCACGGAGGCAGCGTGACACTGACACAGAAAGGGTGTGCCACACACGCACACGCACACGCACACGCACACACACACACACACACACACACACACATCTGTGTGTGGCTGTGATAACTTCACCCTCGGTTTAATCTTTGCTGCAGAAATAAGAGCGGCCTCGCAGCTCCTAATCTGTCTGAAAACTCAAGGTCCATTCTGCGATCCCCTATTCCTCTAATCTGGGTCCAGACACTTTCAGAGGCAGGTCAGAGTGTTTTTTTGACCCGAATCAGTAGAGTCACAATTACTGCTGGAAGGAAACATGGAGAGGCGATAGGACGGGCGTTCTCCACGGCAGTAAAAGCTGGATTTGAAGCAGCTGCTCGGAGACGAATAGATCTTTTAAGTAAAGAATTAATCTGACCATATTCACTTCATTTGGGCCCACATGTCCACACTGACGTCTGGAGTATTACTGCCCTACTGGGAAAAACCATCACTGACCGATACAAGAAATTAGATGTTTGATATTTATTCTCCACACTGAAACAGATTAAAAAAACATACCATGTAAAAGATTTATATGTCTGCTGCCATTACAAAGACAGTCAAAGAAAAGAGCTGCAACAGCCGCCAGCAGCTGTGTGTGTGTGTGTGTGTGTGTGTGTGTGTGTGTGTGTGTGTGTGTGTGTGTGTGTGTGACGCTACAGGGAATCACCTATCTCTGCACCAAAAGGGGATTACCCCCACATCTGGCTCCTTCCCCTAACATCCAATCAAACCTTTTCATCTGCTGGATCGTCCAATCAAATGACAAATCACGCTAAGGCACAAAAGTGGTGCACGAGTGTCAAAGTGAACGATGCACCTCCTGTATTATCAAATCAAATCAACTTTATCTATAGAGAACTTTTCATACAAGAACATGAAAAAACAAGTGCTTATTATTTTTATTATTATAATTATTATTATTAGAAGTATTTGAACAAGAAGCACGAGTGCGCACCACCATTGTGTAACGTCCTCTGTGTCCTAGAACCAAGAAATTCCTTCGTTAAGGTACGGCTCAAACGGGTCAGCCTGTGCTGGAGGATGCAGTGGTGCAGCTGTCAATTTAGAAGTTCCCTAAATTTCATGAATTTGGGATGTTTTGTGTGTATTTCACATCACTGCCCACAGTCAGCCGATCAGCTGGTCCCACAAAGCAAACTTTTACTCACTCCACTGGAAAAGTTACGAAGCTTTTCTTATCAGAATGGGGGCAAAAAAACAATTAATATATTGGTTATTTCTGCACTCCACCCCCCTGGACAGGGTGGTGACCAGCAGCCTGCTGATCAGGCTTCAACAACAACAACAATTTGAGCCGTAGCTAGTCCCATTATCTGCATTGATCAGCGCGCAATGGGATCATCCGCTAAAGTCCACTAATGCTACTGGCCCAGCTCCAAACAGCCATCACCAAACGGATCAATGGTGGTGGGTGTTCAGACGGAGGATCATGTTCTCCAAATAAACAGTCAAGCAGAACCTGAAGAACCAAAGCAAAGACCATCAGGAAGCTCCGCGTGGAAAAATGACTTGAAAGTAAATACGAAGAGTTCTAAGCTAGTTGTGTTTGTCGCCCATGAAGGATTGTTAGAAAACTTGTCCTTATATAATACATAATATTTATCGAAGGCCACCTTTCAATAAGTTAAAATGTGCAACGCAAATACAGTCGTCCAATGAATGATGAGAGCAGACGGAGAGCAGACCCAGGAGCGCTGACTGTCACATGTTTTGTTTTGTTCCATGAAAAATGAACAAACGTCCATCTTCTCCAGTTTTACTGCCTTGTTACTCAGATATTTCATTACAAGTAAACCTCTCACAGAGCAATCCCAAAGAACGTGCGTCACCAGCTTGATGTGATTTACCCTCGGAGTTAGCGACAAACATTTTTCTCTTTATCATTCATTTAGAGGAGAAGCTATAGAAGCACAATTACAGAAAATGTCCAACAGACACAGTTTTATACAATAAACGAAGTATAACGATGATAAGATGGAAGGAACATAATCTAAATTTAATATACCCTCACATTAAAGCACAAAAAAAAGAACTGTCCAAAAAGTGACTGTTCCAAATAATCGACTGTCCAAAATAAAGGACTGTCCCATGTAAAGGACTGTTCCAAAGCGTTATTCAGTTAATTTAATATAATAAAACAAATTCCAGGTGCTGACTGGACTCAAAGCATCTCATCATCGCCGTGGAGACGCCGGATGAGGAGTAGAAACATGTTGGAGAAGCCTCTGTTTTCTAATCCCTCACAGATACAGGAGGACACAAAAATGGATGCTCTTCACAGAGCTTTGCAGAACAAATGCTCCAACATGGTGACAACGATAACTTAACGCGGCTTTGGAATAGTTCACTGCCAAAGTACAGATAAAAAGCGGTTTTCAACATGCCATAGGGTCACCATGTTGTAGCACAACTCCTAAAAGCTTTGAGGTCAGCATCCCGTTGCAAACTGCATGACAACAACAACAACAACAACAACACAAACTAGTCCCTCCTCTGAGGAGATGGTGAAAAAAAGATGTGAACACCCACACAGTCCTCAAAACGCAACTAGCATGCTCATTAATTCATGCACAGACATACAAAGCGGGACAGCTGTTGCCATGCAAGAAAAGGCGGGGGTGGGGGGCGCGCAGTAGTGATGACGGTATCACCTTGGTCAGCAGGTGGGAGGGCTTTCCTGCTATGTTTCTCAGAATCAGAGAGGTTTCCTTGTCCAGATAGGAGTGCTTGAAAGAGAGAGACAGAGTGAGTTCAGTGTGGTGGCAGCGTCAGTTTAGCAGAAAAGCTGTGTGACCAATCAGAGCGCTGCGGCAGAAAAACATCCACATCACTGATTTAAAAAGCTGAAAGTGACCAGAATTGAAAATACTGAAAATACATAAACATTTAATCTCATATATACCGAGAGAAGGGAAACGAAGGCACAACTCAGAGTTCATGCTCAAGATGTAGGAAGCTGGAAATGCAGCAGAGAGCAGAATCAGTACTTATTTAATTAATCATTAACCAGGTTCATCATGGAGTGATAGTTAGTTCTATGCTTTTATGTCTCGGTCCAGTTTCAGATTTTCTAATCTACTAATATTTCCCTATACTTTCAAAAAAAAAAATCACAAATGTTTTACTTCACTGTTTCCCCATTCATCATTTAGATATGAAAATAGAGCTTCAAATACCAACACACTTCTTCTTATTCTTATCTTCTATAATCTGCTGAGTGTTTCAATCACTAGAAACCATTTTATAGAAAGAAATCGTTCAAGAACTAGAGATTAAAAATCATATCTAGGTCACACACACACACACAGACACACACACACACACACACGGATATAGACACAGAAACACACACAGCTTTTCCCTTTGGCAAAAATGTGACCCACAGTAATTGTGTGTGTGTGTGTGTGTGTTTTGAGTCCCTCTGGGAGACAGATCAGCTGTGAGAGCTGCTCTTTATGAGACAAAGTACTACAGTAGTAGAACTAATAATAGTAGTAACAGCAGTAGTACTATCAGTAGTAGTACCATCAGCGGTAGTACTGCTACTCCTCTCCTTCTGTCCTACTTCGACCCTTTCATGAGCCGCTCTGTCTCTGTTCACCCTTCACTTCTAACGCTGCCTTTCCCTCATTATTTGCTGACTCACTAAAGCCTCTAATCTCCTTCTTCTCATGTTATTCATTCCTTTTCTTTCATATCTGCTGCAACACAAACTGGAGCTGGACCAGAGGCATAAAAACCAGAGAAGACCTGAAATACGAACGAACATGAGCAAAGAGAAATTCTTTACTTGTGTGAATCCCCAGAGCCGTTCAGAAGCGTACCTCTGTGTTGAGGTGAGTCTGACCAGCGGCGGCCGGAGTCTGCTGACCGTCCGACTCCGAGCGAAGAACGCTGTCCAGAGAATCCATGGAAGAAGCAGAGTTAACGGAGACCCCGGAGGCGGAGGCGACGGAGGAGCGCGAGGAGTGAACGATGGAACGCACCTAAAAGGACACAGAGGAGGGGGAGGGGGGGTCAGAAAAGCTGCAGGTAGAGAAGCGTCAGGTGGAGGTCTCAAGTGTCCAAATCAGCGTAGCAGGGCACTGGTAATAACCTGAACACCAGGGGGCGCTATATGGTCACGCATTAGTAATAATACAATACATTATGCATCTCTGAGCACTGACTGAATATTATTATTATATTTAATATGAAAAACGATAATGTGATTTTTCTTAACATTCACAGAATGCTAAATGCTAAAGATGATTTTTTTTTAACCTCATGTTCGCTGACTGTGCCGACCGATCCTGTGCGTCGATGTTGGCGTTGGGAGGATCCAGGCCGCCGCATCGAGGCTGATGTGCAGGAGGAGGAGGAGGCAGAGCTGAGAGAGTGGGAGGAGGTCTGACGAGCAGCTTCATCCATACTGAGAGAGGCCTGATGGGTAATCAGATGGAGAACGACGGACGGGGTAGAGTCAAGAGGAAACACGCAACAGGACACGCGATGTGAAGCGGGATAAATGTCACCTTCTCTAGCTGGGCGGTGATGTCATCGAGGCTGAAGTTAGAGGCCAGCGCCGGTCTCCCATGATGCCCTATGGGAGCTCGAATAGTGCCGGCCGGTGATGCTCTGGTGCTGCTGCTGCTGCTGCTCGCCCCGCTGCTGCCCCCTCCACCACTAACACTGTTACTGCTACTTCCTCCACTGCCGCCGCCGCCCCCGGTAGCCTGCTGCTTGGTGCTGCTGCGGCCTGCCGGAGGCTTCTGACGAACCTGAAGACAAAACATGAAATTCTTAAGAAACCAGGAGAGTTCAATATTTTAGCTGTGATTATAAATCTGCACCTTGGTGTCGGTCAGCCCCAGGCGAGCCATGCCGCCGGCGCTGTTGGGTTTGGCGTTGATGGTGCTGAGCTCCTGCTCGATGGAGCAGAGGTCGGCCATGAGCGAATCCAGATCCACGTTCTCGCCCTGGTTCAACGCCTCTGTAGACACGCAGACATCGAGACGGTCGGACCTCACAGAGAAGAAACGTCTGCTGATCTAAATAGATCACGCTTGAAAAGAAAAGAAAAATGTCTGCGTGTCAAACCGTTGATGTTGTAGATGGAGAATCTGTAGGAGAAGTTGGCCATGTTGGTCTCTTGTCTGAGGGGGGCTTTCTGCTGAGGGTGTTGCTCTGGACGCCCATCATCCAGACTCTGGATAGACAGGAGAAAGTGCTCATTTATTTCCTGCTTCCACCAGAGTGCATTCATGTCAGCTTTAGCACAACTAATGACACCACATGCTAATATAATATAAAATATACTTGGTCCATTAGCTCGGTGCACTTACTGCTGTTTGTACCTGTGTCAGTTTGTCCAGCTCGCCAAGCCAGGCTCCAAACATCTTATCCAGGTCCTGGTCTTCCTTATCACTGTCCTCCTCTTCCTCCTCCTCTTCCTCCCTCACCTCCACCTCCTCGTCCGATAGTCGATCCATCTAAGGAGGAGACGGAAAATGAAGAGGGCAAGAGAGGATGCTGATTAATGTGGGGACAGACTGAACCATCAGCTCCACCTGGTGGACGACAGTCTGAACTACACAACGTGTCACATCCTCCAGTCGGCTCTTTGGAACATCCTCAGTTGGAACATCATCATCATCAACCAAGAGAAAGAAAGTCTCCAGAAGTCAGCTTTGAGACAAAAATTGAGATCCGCACTAAAACGATTTATTGGAGTGACATTTCTGCAGGAATCAGACACGGATCTGATTTAGGACCGCGTGTGAATCTGGATCATTAGATCTCTGCCGTTCACATTGTCCAGAGGAAACCTGCGTCGTCAATGTGGGCTACTCTGCTTTCCTCAGTTTTTGTGACCATATTGGGTTTTTACAGAGAAACAGCTGAATTCATTAACGATGAAAACGTGCATTTCATAAATCCAGGTGTTAAAAGTCTGTTAACTTTATACTTCCAACAATATTCAGGGGCAGACGGAACCATTTGTTCCAAGGTCTAAGGAAAATAATCGTAAACGTGATTTATAATAAAGAAATATGACAGAGGAGAGATTATGAGAGATTAAGGTAGTGTGTGTGTGTGTGTGTGTGTGTGTGTGTGTGTGTGTGTGTGTGTGTGTGTGTGTGTGTGTGTGTGTGTGTGTTGGCGGGGGTAGGGGTATAAATTGTTTATATAATAAGAATAAGTCAACATAGTTTTGGAGAGTGTTGATGTGATTAATGACAGCAATAAAACAAACACACACACACACACACACACACACACACACACACACACACACACACACACACACACACACACATTGGAGGACAGATAACAGACACAGGACAGCTGTTAGATTCTTCTCTATGATGACAAGCAGTAGCAAATATTTTCCTCTATAACTGTTTGCCATTAATCAACCGGATGTAAATTGAAACGGTAATTTGAAAATTTATTGCACGAAAATATCCTTATTGACCAGTTGCTGGTCAAAAGTGTTGTCCAGTGTGTTGCCACGTGTATAATACTTGGACTGCAGGGAAGATGCGACCTGACGTGAACTGAACGTGTCTGGAGGCAGATCAGGAGGTGGAGAAACTCCGACTGCAGCTGAAGGAGGAAAAACAATCTGAAAATACAACATATCTTATTGCACCTCATTGTAGTGTATTGTTCTGTATCATATCATATTACGTCATGTCAAATAACAACAAATATTGCTTGTGCTGATTTGATCTTGAGAAAAAAAGCGAAACTGAAAAAGGACATTTTAGCGAAAATGATGAAAACAATCTTTATGTCCAAGCTCTAAATACAAGCCCCGACGCCACAGTCGTGTCTGAAACTCTACATAAAGCACGTTTGTTTGAAACATCACAAATGATTATGAACCACCACCTCCTCCAGAACTCCACCCAGGCAACCCCCAGAGTTTAGCCCAGGGCACACTTCTATTCCTGGGGAGCTGTTATGCTTGCAACCTCCTCTGTCCCACTCCAGGGAAAGACGGCTAGCCAACACACACATATGCATGCACATACAAACACGCATGCACACACACACGCATATACACACACACACACACACGCTCATAAGATTAGAGAGCAGAATGCCACACACACCCACATGCAAACACATTGAAAAAAAACACGCTGAGGAGTGGCGCTACAATTAGATCCCTGCGGTTAGTGAGGTCTGTCATTTAGACTAGAGGATAAGAGCGTGTGTGTGTGTGTGTGTGTGTGTGTGTGTGTGTGTGTGTGGGGGTGTGTGTGTTTGGGGGGGGCTGCTGAGGGACCAGAGGAGCCCGATGAAAAACTGTCACAGCTGCTCTCTTGTCCGCCATCGGCTGCCTGCAGGTGAACCTCAGATTCAGTCCCATGAATGAAACGTTTTTCTTGCCAAGCATCAAAATGAACGAGAAGAAAATTCCTTCACGATATGTGAAACATGCAAGAAACAAACAAACAAACAAAAAAACAAATCTAATCAGATCTGCTTCCAGTTCACGGGAATCGATAACACTGTACTGACATTACCCGTTTGGATGAAGACGTTATATCTCCACCCGTGTCTGTGGAGGCTCGCATCTCGCCCGGTCAAAGGATGCTCTCGCCGGGCGGATGCTGACGCCGCCTCGGGTTAAAACCCGGCGTCAGTTTGCTTGTCTCTGTGTTATGCTATTCGCTGCTGAGTGAGGACAGTGAACGCACCACCGGGTTAAAGGCGGCGCTCTGAGGACCGGAGCTGATGCAGCAGGTCGTCCTGATGGGATAGAAGCGTCGCCTGCGTCCAAAGCAAACAGTAATTACTTTTCTGCTGCTGCCGCACTCCTCCCGCCCGTCAGATGGAACCATGCAATCATCCTTCCATCCTCCACTCCTCCTTCATCCCTTCAGTTTGTTCCTCTCTCCCCTCTTCCTCGTCTATCCCTCCATCTCCTCTTCCTCCTCACTCTGCGGCCTCTGCTTCTCCTCTAGCAACGGCAGAACGTTCAACTCCTCGCTGCTCCATCAGCATCCACTGCTTTGGTGCCCTTGAGCAACGTCATGACAGCTGTACTGGGCAGCTCCCAGTCCTCACACTGGTCCACTGCGCTAACACAACAACAACAGAAGAAGTTCCTTCCAGCTACGTGCAATGTGGCCTGTTCCCACGGCTCTATATCAGGACGACACACACGCCCCCCACACACACTAACACACACACTAACACACACACACCCACACAAACTGGTATTTTTAGGCCGGGTTACTGGGTTTTTGTGAAACGAAGTTATAAATCAGATCCAGAGGAAAAAAAGAACAAGTAAATCCAGACTGTAAACTGAGATGTTCGCTTTCTCTCTCTCTTACACACACACACACACACACACACACACACACACACACACACACACACACACACACACACACACACACACACACACACACACACACACTGAAGGACTGACCGTGCTAAATCTTTACCAGACACTCTAAAACCATTTCCTTCTGATTCCTCACTTTTTCCACTTGTCTGAAGGGACGGCTTCCAGACTCCTCTCAGACGCCCATCACCTCCACCATCACCTCCACCAGGAGCTCCACCAGGAGCTCCACCTGTGTGTGGCGGCTGGATGAGAGCCTACAATACTTTGTAGCGGATGCGGGTCGAGGGGGCAGATTGATTTCTGTCAGAGGGAGCGTTCATAGGGGGCAGAGCCGGTCCGTAGGGGGGAGGAGCCTGAGCCTCCTGACCGGTCAAACGGACACGTAGGACCGTTTGGCCCAGGTTGAAGGTACATCCAGTTCTGTTACGTAACCATCCTACCTTTCTCTTCCTATATCTTAGTTTTCCACGTTTGCCTTCCGGCACTCCATCCAGGCTGAAGCGCATCACGTGTGACATCAGAGAACACGCCAAGTAAGATGGAAAACATGGTTTTACTGCAGCGTGTCATTTCCTGTCAGACTCCACCACATGCTGTAGACACACTGTACACACCGCCAGCGTACTGTAAGTGTGTGTGCTCCTCTCTCTCCAGGGAACATAATTAGCAAGAGGGCTCACACTGCGACATCCATTGCAAGTGTGTGCGTGTGTGTGTGTGTGTTTGTTTGTGTGTGTGTGTGTGTGTGTGTGAAAGGCCTGAAGCGCTGCCATGGCGGATCCTGCAGTGAAGCTGTTGATCTCTGTTTCTTATAGGTCAGAGTCTCTCAGCTTGGCTCAAGTCTGGACTCTGGATGTTGTTGTTGTTGTTGTTGTTGTCAGGGTATCATTGTTTATCATGACGATTCAACATTCTCACGAGGCGAACCTTCATGAGGTCACCGTATCATACGGAGGTACCAAAATATTCGTTGCAGCGCACAGGAAGGAGAAAAGCGAGAGGCAGAGGAAGCAGGGGATGACCGAGGAGCCGCCTGCAGATACAGCAACAATGACATCACTTCCCCTGAGACCAACAGGAGGGATTACATCATTTCCTGCCTCAGATTAACAGCTGTGTCTGCCTCTGAACGCAAAGATTGAGTCAGAGGAGAAGGAACGTGGACCGATCCCGTTTGCTCTGCGGCACCTTAAGGCTATCGAACGCTAGCTGGTCGCCGACTTCTACAGCTTTGACGTAGCGTCACCGTGTGACTCACAAAGATACCCATAATCCTCAGCACGTGTGGTCAGATGAGGAAGAGACGCACACACTAAGTTTGCTTGCAGGCAATGTGGCCAAAATTACACCCAATAATGTGTGTATGCATCTGTGTGTGTGTGTGTGTGTGTGCGCCCTAGAGACTGCACCCAGAACATCCCGAGGGTGCTCAGCTGCCGCTTTGTAACGTGATACACACACACACACACACACACACACACACACACACACACACACACACACACACACACACATACACACACACACACACACTAGAGAGAAGAAATGTGTTCTATTTTTGCTTCAAGAGAAACAAACAAGAGGCAGCAGGAAGTTGATTCGGCTGCAGCTGAATGGATTTACCCCAAACAATGATGAACACAGGGTGGAAGCGTCGCCCTTCATTCAATTTACCCCTGTGGACATCATTTGCCACCCCCTCCATCCCCCCACCCACGTGGACCCAAAGTACCGTAATCCCTGGCGCGTTCACGCATCCACACACGCGGCTTCACCTCATCGCAAATTTTATGTAGGTAGTCACGTGATACCGTACGCGCATTCTATTGGCTGACGGCAGTGCACTCCGTTCCGTGAGGGTCGGAATGCCGTCTGTGAGACACAAACGTGCTTTTAACAAAAATAAAATAAAATAACCAGCATGCACTGCATTCCGCTGGAAGAATCCTGGCCCACCCTGTAGGCGGTGCATGAGCATTCATTCCACACACGACTGGTTTTAAACTGGTTTCTCGTGCATTCTAATAATATCAAATATTGTTTCAGCAAACCAAACATGCTAATAAAGAATTCCAGATGGAAGCGGAGAACGGCTGTCGTATCCCCCAACTTTATCTCTATCTTGATTTAAACCAACATTAGTGGATTTGTCCCCAGCTGAACCGCTTCACAAAATATACTACAGCAAAGTTTAATTGGAGGGTGGGGGGGTAAAGATAAGTCCCACGATCTAATGAATTATGTCTTCTGGTCTTTTAGCATTGTAATAATTCATATGTAATACCCTTGGGGTTGATCCGTACAAGCTTCTTAGCGAGCATGAGGTTACAATAAATAATGGCAAAAAATAAGCTGTTACCGGCTTTAAAGACGACAGAGACGTTTAGCACATTAATAAATAAAAAATCAGACACACAACCAGTGTCATGTCACTTTACACTATAGAAACCAAACTCATCGGGCTTGTTTCTATCCAGGAAACGAATGCGATGCGACCGCAGATTCAAGATTCAGCCGCTGGACGGTTGGCTGTGGGTGAATGTTGGAGCCTCCTTCCACACAGATATTCATTTTTCCACAGGGCTCGACACAACTCCACAAGAGGCTGGGAGTGATTAACTGTCATATTCACTACGAGAACATTTATTTTGGAAACCTCCCCACAACTCGCCAAAACCATCAGTCGAGTGCTGGGCTGGTTTTTTTTGGGGTACGCCTCAACTATGAACATGGTGGGACGGTAATAAATGTTGAACAGCATATCTGAAACAGATGTCAGCAACTTTTACAGACAAGTTTTCGATCCAACAATCACAATTTACACGATTGGTGAACATTTCAAAATATGGACGTTAATCTGCCGCCGTAAGAGCCTCCGCTGGTTTCTGCTGGCCGCAGGGAGCCGCTCTCGTTTAGGAGCATCAGTAAGGTCAGGGTGGGGGTGTTAATGGTGCAACATACAAAACGTGGGTCAAACCAACCCAAAACAGCTACAAGACCTCATGAAACATGCAACTAAGGCAATGCTAGGAGACTTCGGTACCTTTGGTCTGCTAACGCTGCTCGGTCCTGCTTCAACGCTCCGTGGATGAATTCAGTCAACCTGAGGAAAGACAAAGAGAAAACAGCATCAGCAGCTTTTCTTTGGACGGACAGAAGCAGCGGTGACACGGTGACCGATCTCCTTCTGACCAACAGCGATGGTTTTCTAAATAAGTTTTCCACAGGAATACTCCATCACCTCTGGGACATTGGCGTGTTTGATGTTTGCTGGTTTTCCTGCTCCAAACTAACATTATTAAACCACCCTTTAAGAATAAATGGTAAAAAAAACCCCAGACCTCTTGCTGTCATTGAGCAGCAAGAAATGCAATTTTTAGTTTCAAATCAGTGTGTTAGATATTGATTTTGATGATCAAAATAAAAAAAACGCTGTTTAACTATTTGATGACCTGAACTGAAGTTATGGAAATAAGGATTTAAATAAATGGATGCATCTGTCAATTCAGCCCAAAGAGTGAAAGAGGAAACCTATCAAAGGTGGCAAAAAATACAACTTGAAAACACCTCCAACACCCCCCAGCAGCTGTCTACACAACAAATGTACCGTCAGCAGGTGGCACTAGAGTGTGTGTGTGTGTGTGTGTGTGTGTGTGTGTGTGTGTGTGTGTGTGTGTGTGTGTGTGTGTTTCATGCCGAGCAGACTAAATGTGTGACCTAAAAATAACTGACAGGCAACAATATTTTAAAAACACCGCTGGGTGTCTGAACGTCTTGACCTACTGCTCTCCTTTACACACTTATTGGCCACACACGCACGCATGCACACGCACACACAGACACACACACACAGACACACAGTACAGTTGTGGGCATCCCATAAAAATTAGCTTGTGATTTGAAATTCATCTTCATATTGAATTTGTGTTTGACCTTTAGCTGGAAATTCCTGCACAAACAGGAGTCAAGAGAGTCTGACTCTGAGTCTAACATGTGCTTTATGAATCACCATGTGCCGACTTCCTGTCACATGTTTGTCTTCTTTCAAAAACCTAACATGTCATGCCAAATACACAAAAATGTAAACACATCCACACACACACGCACACACACACACACACCGATCCTTGTTCAAACGATCATTAGCAGCTCTCATATGATCAGTGGCCAATGGCTGAAACAACAACAGCACTATTGTTGTGTTCTTCCAGTGTGCTGCTCATGGATCCATCAGAATTACTCGCTAACATCCCAGCATAGACCGTCCAAATTCAAACCTTTGGTCAGCCGGACAACCGATTGTAACATCCATCCTTACATCGATACGAATGGATGATTCATCCCATTTGGAGGGAAGGTCGCGCTGGAAGATGAGCGAAACGTGTTTGATCTACGCTCAAGAGGACCTGCTACGTCAGGAACCGCAGCTGATGTGAGGAGAATCATGCCGCCAGGTCTGGAAACATGCCCCGCTGTTCACTATGATTAGAAAGTTAATGTTATTTATAGATAGGGCTGTGTTCAATAACTGATAACTTCACATATTTGTTTTACTTTAAATGTTCATTACTTGAAGTTTATGCACACCTGAGAGTAAAAGAGGCTAAGATTGAGTGAGAAAGATGAATGATATATATCCCCTAGTGCTAACCACATGGGGAATTCCCCATGGCTCCATTCTGGGTCTTCTTGTACTATCTCAAGCTATATAAAGGTAATATGTTGCCATCATTATGAAAGTGACCCACAGATATACGTAACAATATCACCAGGGAACCTTAATCCAATGAAAGATCTGGTTCGGTGGATTAAGGAAAATCAATTGCTGGATTCCGGACTTCTTTAAACTGAAATCATATTTTGGGACATGAAAGTAAAATTTAAGGTCAGTACTGATTCAGAACATTGTTGGTTACTAAGACCAGGAAAGTAGACCATATCAGCTCATTTCTAAGAGCTTTAAATACTTTCTGTCTGCTGATGTGTAAAGCACTGAGATACGATTCTGATCCTTTGTTTGGTTATCAGTCATCTACACCTTCACGTTTCCTGGGATAGGTCCAGGCTCTGTTCCAAGAATCAAAATTAAAAATGGAGAAGCAGCATTCAGTTATTATCCCCCTCATATCCAAAGTAAGTCTTTTAGAACTGAAGATCTGGAACAACATTTTTTTTTAAACCAAGGATGCTTGTCTCTGCCATGTTTACTGTTATAACTTCTATTTAAATCTTTTTCAATATAAAAGAATTTGTGTTACATTGCTTTTTGCTGCTCTTACCCTTTAAATTTTTGCTGAAGCATTTTGAACAAAAGAAACAGCCTCTCATTGTGCAAAAACCCAGACATTTGCCTCCTTCCTGAACTCCAGCAGAACATGTATTGCAAACAAGGCTTCCAGTAAATTTGCAAAAACATCCACATGATAGCACGTCCACGCCAGACTGAGGTCCAGACTGCGAAGCAAGTTCAACATGCCGAGGATCTTTTCGTTATCTGGCTTCCATGAACCCATCCGCTGCAAGCTTGCACAGGTCACAAGAAGGTGGTGATCAGCTCAATAAGCCAAAAACAAGTTCTCCAAAGGTACCCAGGAGCACATTCACACTGATATATAACAAATCAGTAACATGGACAAATTTACTAGCAGCAGAGCAGTGCATTTTAAAGATGATTGAAAAACCCCTGGAAGTTCAGGACACAATCCAGGTTGACCGCAAAGTCACTACTGCTTGTATAGATGCAAGGTCAGAAAGGAATTCTGTACTTCTAAAGGAAACTTAAGAAGGTTAAAGGTTCTCCGTTCATCCTGGCTGGAAACACCGCACATTGACAAGGGATGAACACGGGCCAGGTCTTTCCACTGGGTGAGTAAAACCACCCAGAACATAATTGGTACCCATGCCTGTGGTAGTATGGATTTTTTTTTCTTACCGCTGTAAAAAAAACGCAATATATAACTGCACACTGGTGGCTAACCACACCCCCCCAAATAACGAGTCACGCCATCAGTGTGTACTCGCCACTGATTGCTGTCACGTTGAGTATGGTACTTTACTTCTCTTGCTGTTGCTGCTGGCCAGAGGTTGGAGTCCTACGGTACGTTCGTAACAGACAGGTGTGCCCCACAGGTTAGTTCATGTAAACATGTGATCTTAGACTGGAAGTTTTTCCTCACAAGACTTTTTTTCTTACAGAAACCCCCTTTGCACCTTGTCACCGTGCACAAAGACAAAAAAAACAAAAACTGGTGGTACTGGCTGTCTGTAGGGACCTGCTCTCATTTAGGAGCCCCAACAGACTACCAAGGGCTGACTTGTGGACATTTATCAACAAAGACAATAACCATAAAGCTGGATTTAAAACATTTAAATGGACTACTCATTCGTACCGTCGTAGCCCATAAAGTTCTTGGATGACAATATCTTGTCTCTTCATCTTGGATGATGAGGTTGCGACATTCAACTTAACACTCCCGTTACAGAAAGTAAGCACTGATTTTAAACAGTTCCTCATAACTCCATTTCGTAACTGGTTACTTCACAGGAAATTATAAAGAAGAATTAGCTAATAGCATTGTTTCACAACAGCTGATGGTTAACCATCAGTCCACTGTAAGTGACTGAAGGGATTGGTTGGCTTAAGCTCTTTGATTGTGTGTTAATCACAGCTCCTTTGGGTTCTAACAGGACAATCAGAACGAAACTGATCCAGCTTCTTTCCTTTCAACAAGATTACCTTTCATTTGAGCAGATATTTTATATTGTAATACCATAATTTCTTAGCAGTTTACCTTTATACAAAACCATGTTTTAGTGTCGAATGTCAAGCAAGCCTCTTGCATATGATTTATCAAATCAGTCAAATGTCATTTAAATGTCAGCAAAATGCCATCCCTGCAGTAATTTGAGAAGTGATCCTGCTAACAAACAAACCGATGAACCAATGAGACGAGTGAAAAGGACTTCCTTTATGCAGGTAACAACAGATTGGGTGTTGCAACTGTCAGTGACTAATCATTTAATTGCCCCTTTGTTGCAATTCTAAGAGTTTTCCTTGTTAGATATCTAACGAATGTTTATTGAAATAGGAATACTGTATCAAATATTAAAATCCTACTTCAATAATTTTTTTTAAAGGAACATCTTTCTGAATTTTCAGCACCAGAATCAGTTATGAAATCTTTTTCTTTTCTGTTTTCTTTTTGCGGATGTTTGTGATGCGTATTCCGAGGGTTTAAGATGCTGAAGCAGACTTAAGATGCTTGTTGATCAACAGGATGCATTAAATAGTATTATAGAACAAAATGACCTGCCAAAATAAAGGATCGTGCACTGAAAACAAAGGCTTTCACTCATAATAGGACTTGGAAATGCAATTTATGTGGGCTGCAAGTTAAAAGTGTATTAAATACCAAAGTTGCAGTTTACACAGAACAATATAGGAACTACAACTGGAAAACCAGAAACATTTAACTTTCCTAATGAAAAAAATTATAAATAAAACACATTTAAAACAATTTGTTCTCATATAAACACGGGTATCACTTAGAAAACGCAATTTCCATGGAAACAACAGAAGAAGAATAACAACAATCTATTTTTATAGATGGACCCTTAATGGTGACTATCAAATTAATGGACACACACACAACAGAGAAGTTTAAAACACTGGGGAGACTGGGGGGGAGGGGGTACATCAGCCCACCCCCATACACCTATTTAGAACAGTTTGTCTCATGACAGCAGACAGTTTAGTCTACAGCAGCTGAAGGCCACAGACGTAGAAAGAGGTCGACATGTAAATATAGTGTCAGTGACTCCACGGTGGATCCCAAATCATAGTTTAATGGCGACGAGAATTTCGGATGACTGTTTGCTGCTACTGCAGCAGAAATAAAACCTCAAACAAGCTGCAAAGAGTAGATAATGTAACATACAAGTCTGCATAGCAACACACACACACACACACACACACACACGCATACACACACCTGACGTATGCACACCCCTGGGTTATATCTGTCTACGTTTTTATTACTCAAACGGTGCACCAGCTGCCAGCCCCCCAGGGCAGGAAAAATACAACCGCTGCTGTTTGCAGTGCAGTGTGGCGTTCAGGGACAATCCGGAAAAAGTCAGATGTGTTGCTGACTGAACAGCAGATTTTAAATACGACAGGTTCATGTGATTGGTTTTGTAACTGCATGGTGTCAAAGGTCTCCGAACCATCAGTTTTTTCAGGAAGTGACTTGGGGTTCATGGGGGCAACGCGTTTCCAGTTTGATACGGCGGGTTCCTCAAACCTTTGCTGACACATTACATTCATGTACAATATTTCTTACGGCAAAAGTTCTCTCCGATGGCTGAAAAAAGAAAAGCAACAAATAAACCCTGATTAACATGAATGGATGCAAATATTCAGGACTGCAACGGACGGCGCTCTCACTTGAGTAGTGTGTTAGCTGGATCCATACAAACAAACAAGCATGGGCGATGACATAACCGCCCCCGTAGGCAGAGGAAAGAAACAATTCAGCCGTTCAATTTCAAGTTTTATTCAAGAAAGAGAGCAAAAATTTTCCTTCACTTCATCTAGTAAAGTGTAGTTTTTATCTTCCTGTCTTCCCGGTTGGACAAAACAAGTCTTTTAAGTGTTTGAATGTGAAACTGTGATTGTCAGTTTCATAATTTAAAGTATGTCCCGCTCTGCAGAATTGAACTGAAAATAGGTGGAGCCTTGATCCCATCAGAGCTGGAGGCAAAGTGTCAAAGTTTACTTCTGATTACGGTTGGATCTCAAGAACCTGTTCCAAATTGGAAACGGTTTGTCCTTTCAAACTTTAACTTTGATCTGTTGATTGGTTGCTAAATTAATTTCAAGCGTCAGTTAGGGTTTGTTTTGTAGTCAGCAAAGTTCAACACCCGTGCCAAAGTTATTTCGTGCGAGGGGGAAACGTCTCACCTCCTCCAACCCTTACTTCTAAACCAACAGACAGCAGCGCGTCCTAACAATTTTGAAACGACTGAATGAATGTAAAATGCAAAATAAATAATTAAACAATGATCTCATGACATGGCACAAATAAATGTATGACTCATTTTTTGACGAATAACGCAGTCTATTGTTTTGCTTGATGGTTTATATGATTGTCTCTCGTGGCCTCAACAAACTGAAAATCAAAAACTGACAAGAACCAGAAACAAGTTCACAAATAATGGGAATTGAAATCAGAATATTTAAAATCTAGTAGATGCACAACCCCCCAAGCCTTGACCCCTGCTCCCTAACAATGCTGCAATATTGTTAAAAGGTTTCCTCATACTCACCATTAAAGCATGAATGCGTAAACACTCACACACACACAAACACACACACAGGTCTAGTATTGGTGCAGTGGAGTTCTCGGTCGCAATGCAGAACTGTCAGGAAGAATCACAGTGCTCTGCATTGCTGCTTTGACACGAGCGCAGGCCGAACACGGCCTCTTATATTCAATGCAAGGTCACTGAGCTACTGGGTTAAAGCGCTGCCAAGAGGAAGAAGACTAGAGCGCTTCAATCTGTGACCTGGGAGGACGCTGTGCAGTCTGAATTACACACCGACACTCATCAGACCATCAAAAAAATGTCAAGCCCCAATTCCCAAGGCCACACCCATTCAGGAAAAGAACACTATTTTTTTATTCAGGAAACTACCTTAGATGTCAATTTTTGATGAGAACAAATACAACCGATCACAACTTGATAAATCCAACTTCTTTTCTGTCAATGAGAAAAACCTGAACCCTTATCTATGAGGAAAGCTAAACATATGCTATCCAGCTAGAGTGTGTGGCAGCACGACTAAATATGAGCTAAAACTGTCAATGACCGTATTTCCTGCCTTCAACTGGTTTCAAACCTCTTAGTGGGTCTTCAACTGGAGGTCCCCCAAGCCAGGAAAATGAGCTGGACTTAGCTGGACTGGCTAACTGACTCTATGGTACCTAGTTAGCTACAGTTCTACTAGAGGAGCGACATCACAGCGACCAGTTAAACCATCACGTCCTAGTTACAACTGAAAATAGACCATATATAAATTTACTCTCTTCAGTAAAATTTGGCGATAATTTTGTTCCAACCATCAGGTCAACAGCTTTCACCCAACTGACATTTAAAAACCCTGCCAAAACTCCTCCGAAAACAATTTCAGCTGCCATGACATGACAGTGGTTAAATAGTGGAATTTTCCTTCAACACAGAGACACTCAAAGTAAACGCCTCACAAAGGACACTTAAAGCTAAACTTTCCACTTCTTTCTGTTTTTGGCTTAAAAATGCTTCCTGTCAGAAATCAACATCTGCAGTCGGTACCAACGGTAACCTTTTCACCACGAGACCCAACAGGAAAAGAAGGAACAATGACAAAGATTTCTGTTGGTGTATTTTTTATAGACACCCACGAAGCCAGGTGGAGGAAGGCAGTAAGGACCAGACATGAAATAGGTCTTCACTGCTGACAGACCTGCTCAGACACATACAGTATAGCCATACACAGAAATTACACTCACTTGTACAGCATTACGTAGCTAATCATACAGTATAATGACAGTGCAAATAAAGAGTCTGACTCAGCTAAAAACCTCCAGACTGGCTCCAGTTCGGACAAGTCATCGGTGGAGATTGCCCCAGACCGGCTTCACCTCCTCATCATCAAGAATTAAAGTAGCCTTAACACTTTTACTTCGCTAACACCTCTGACACCAGCTGTCTGGAAGCTCATGAAGTCAGTATATTCTAAATTTAAAACAAACGTTGTGAGACCTGGTTGCAAATTGCTTTATGAAAAGGTGGCAACAGCCTCAACTAAGAGATACCGCTAGTATCTCACAACCTTTATGAACCACTCCATTTTCACAGGACTGGACAAAGAATGGTTCCATATAGGAACCTGTTCCTGCTTCATATCCTTTCATATCATCCTTAATATGACCTCTCTGTTGTCCCAGATGCAGAAAAACCACACAAAGGAAGCAAATAGTCCTACACACTTGTTTCTCCAGTTACCCGCCCAATGGGCTACGAATTTAGGGTCTCAAGGGTTCCTGGGTGGACTGTTTCTTGTTAAGACACCTACACAGCAAATACAGCAGCAGGCGAGCATATTCCACAGTCACTTTCCACCTCTACATGTCACCCGATGTAGCTAGTGACCCTTCAGTCACAAATCAACCACACTTGACTCAACTTCCCCAAAGAGGAAGTCATTTTACGCGATGTCTTGGTGGGTTAAGTGGAGTCGGTGCTATACGAACAGAGTCTGTCTGAACCGTGGACACGTCACAGCTGCCTCATGGTTCGGCAGTAACCAGGCAAACAGCCCTGTGGTGTAGTGTTGTGGCAGATCCACAGGCACGCATCCTGGATTCCAACTCTAGGATGAAGGCTCCATTACGCTCTATCGCCGACAGAGCTATTCTGGACAGGAGGGAGCTGAGGTTTCCACGTACGAAAGAGTCAGTACAAAGAACAGTAGCTGTCCCAGTATGACTGCAAACCATAATAGTAACACACACCTACACACACATACACACTTAAAACCTGTACTCTTCTCAATAGAAAACAGACAGGCTTACAGTGTCAACAGCAAACACACGCCCACACATGCACTCACTATGTCATCAACAGTAACTTCAAACCTCAAACACACTCTCACTCCACCCTCGTACACGCACACCACACACACTTTACAATGACATCATCGCCTTTCAGCATCTGTGACACACATTAAAGGCCATGTGGGACAAGGTCAAGGTACAACACCGCTTCCACAAGCTCACGTACATGTCCACGTTGCTACTTGATAAGGAATAATGTATCTCTATCCATGCTAAGCTGCAATTTATTTCTAATAAATATGTTTCACAATTTTTGAATCACATTTTGAATCTTTTTTCACTGTGGTATTACAACACTGTACGTGCATTCTACTGGCTGACGGCATCCGGAAGTGCGTTCCATTCCATCAGTCTCGGACTTCCGTGAGACACAAAAGTGCTTTAAACAGTCGATAAGGGTGTGGGAAGAGGTAATACAGATAAAAGGTGGTTTAATATCAGTACAGTTCATCAACTTTTAAATCACCGTAAATAATAGGATGAATAGATCGCGATCGCGGATTCCTCAATCGCATGTGGTTCCTGGAGCGCATTAACTGCACAGAATGAGGGCACACTGTATTTCTTTTTTTCTGTTTTGTTGTACTCAGTGTACTCATTGAGCAAACATATTTCCGCTGACATCTGACACAGCACTTTTAAACATTAAATTTGAGAGAAAAACAAAAAAGGGAACGGGAGTCGAGTTCCGTCCATCGCCATGAGTTTGACAGCCCCTGATTCCCAGCTGCACAGACTGCCCCTGAATTTCCATGAGGGCCTTGGCGTGAGTAACCCAGCTGAGGAAAACACGAAAGGGAAAAATAAAAGAAACTAAAAAAAAAAAAAAAAAAACAGGCAAGAAAAAAGAAATGAGATTAAAGTTTCCAAGAATGAGGGCAGCAACCAGAGTAAGTCTCCATCTGTGTGGAATCACAGCGACAGAGAGAGACGATGCTGCTGTTGGTTGTTGGTACAGCTGCTACAACAATTAACATTTCAAAAGGTTGTCTTGCGGTAAATAATTTAGCTCCTTTATTGGAGGGTCACTGCAAAAGCTAAATTAAAAAAAAAAAAATCATTAGCTATGGAACACAACCCCAATCAACACGAAAGCAGCTACTAAACCATGTAAATTAATTTTAAAAAATTCTTCTGGTAGCGATATCTAGCTATGACTTTCCTTAAATTACAAATAACCTAATTTTATTATTTTCAATCTATTGATTCATTTTTTTTATTCTGTACGTATAAGAAAGTGCAATAACTGAGGGTTTAGTTTCATTTTCATGACATTATGGTTTTTGAATGTTTGTCAGTTACCCGTAAACTGTGCAGTAAAACATTCGCTGAGTGCATCTATTATTGATTTTTTTTGCTGCATTTTCCTTAAATTCCTACACAAATCCATCACTATCACACCCCCGGACTTCTAATCTGGCTTCCCTTCCAATTTGTTGCAGAAATGTTTTTGCTTCTTGCATGAAAAGCTGACTGGTAATGCCGACAAGACTCCCCGAACAGCATCCCTGACCTCTGAACCCTGCTGGATTCTGGAAGCTGTGGTCCAGCGTGAATAGCACAGCGATGAAATCATATGACCAAAATTAAACTTCACAAAAATATCCAAACATTTGGGGAGCAGGAACGTGAGTGGAACAGACCATCGGGTCCTTCCACTGCTGCACTGTTTCATTTAGAGAGCAGTTAACTAAGAGACACAGGAAACTGGAGTACTGTTACTACATCTGGACACTCCATTAATAGTATGTTTGTTGCTATGTGTGAGTGTGACCCCCTCCTACACACACACACACACACACACTCACACACACACAGCTGGTATCACAGTTAGCTGAGTGTTTGGATCGCAGACAGCCTGAACCCAAACTCTTGCAGCTTCTCCTTGAATATTCTGGGCACAAAATCCTCGATTTCAGGATAGTCAGGAGGATTTTATTCTATTTTATTACCTGGCAGGAGGATATGTTTTCACCTATGTAGGAGTTTTAGTTACCGATTCGCCCACGCCGATGACTCAGATGGTTCCGAGGCAGAACCAAACGTTCTGCCTCACGTGGCTCGTGTCCAGTTCCACCCACAAAGGATGTATTATTCTTTTAATATACAGTACATGTAGTAGCATTTCTGTCTGCTAAACAGTTCAAGTGATGAAAGTTCCATAATGACAAGAGCCACGATACTCACCCCTAGAATTTGGCCGGTCTGGGTGTAAGAAAACCAATTGGACGCAGCGCAAATTCTGAACAAAGCTGTACTGATTTTAAATAAAAAGGCTTAAAATGAATTTTTCTTCATGTAAAAGAACCGCAGAAGTCCCTCGTTCTTAGCTGCACACATTTGTTGCGACAGATATTAAAAAGATTGGGATAAGTAGAAAATATTTTTTCCTAATAAGTAGAGGCGGTTTATGTTTTGAATCCTCGCACCAGGACCAGCCCCACTCACGGCTCCATCCCCGCTCCACCTGGTCAGCTGTTGTACGAGTCAGCAGGTTCAGCACTGACACAGCAAAAAGCAGAATCATTAAGGATCACACAGCAGCGCTGCTTCGCACGACAAACTATAGTACAGTTTAAAAGACGCTTGACGGGTCTGCTCTGTTTAAATTCTGCCCAAATATAGGAATTTCACCTGTTCAGTAGAGGTTCAGGTAATGGAAATGAGGACTGTGTGATCGTGATTGTGTTAGCTCTACCTCACCGATGGGTTCATGAAAGCAGGATCTGGAGCGTCCCTGAGAGAAGATCGCCTCCGTTGCTCTGCACAACCTGTCTGTCTATCTATCTGACACGCTCCTGGGACAAGGAGGAATTTCCTGAGAAAAAGGAAGATGACTTTTCCATCCACTCCAATAAGAGGGAGCAAAAGAGAGAGAGAGGCAGGAAGACGGGAAGGAGAAAACAACATGGAATGGTGACCGGGGTCGCAGGGCTGCAAAAGATGGAGACACCCATGAAGGTCCTGGAGGTGCAGATGAATTCCCACAGCAGTCATGAATTTAGAAGTGAGGTGTGACTGTTTATTTCAGATATCATGACACTGGAGAGAAGGATGGGAGCAGGAGGATGAGGAGTAACTAGGAAACCAGGGCCTGGAGCTCGGGCTGGTTGGTTGAAGTAGGGCAGCGGGGATTTTCATACTCCAGTTAACCCTCAAAACACTTCAGGAGACGTGGAAGCTTGCTCCACTTTTTTTTTTTTTTGCACTGTGAAGTGTGTTGTAGATGTGGGACATTTGAAGTAGGTCTGAATGATTAACTTCCAGTCTAACGGGCCTGATTACAGATTACTGGGTCGAGACACATCGCTGGTGATTCTAAGAAGATTTGGTTCAAAGGAGAAAAAAAAAAACCTCTGAAGGATTCAGCTTCGTTTAAGAAAAAGTCACCAGACACTTTACTAACATCATTATCATCTTGTATTCACACGATAATGCAAATGGGGTGTAAGCAATAAAAAAAAAAAAAACCTTGACACTGTGTTATGATAATGCAAATGGTGTAATGTAAACCACTCTAACCACACCAGCCCCGTTAAGGGTTAAAATGGTTTTACTCTGCACACTTTAGGAACTCACAGAATCAGTTCAGTATCACACTAAACACACAATAAACCAATCCGATTTAACCAAAGAAGGAACATGGGTAAATATTAATTATGTAATAGTTCCCCTTAAATATTTGTAATTCATCTACGGATGGTTTAATATTGTAGACAGACATGCAGACAGACACGCAGACAGACACGCAGACAGACATGCAGACAGACACGCAGACAGACATGCAGACAGACATGCAGACAGACATGCAGACAGACATGCAGACAGACACGCAGACAGACACGCAGACGGACATGCAGACAGACATGCAGACAGACAGGCGCAGGCCTGCATGTGTGATGATGCTGAATTTTATTGCTTTTAAATCAATCTTTGTGTGTGTGTGTGTGTGTGGGGGGGGGGGGGGTTAACCTGGATGTGTAGTAAATAAAAACCAATCATAGAATACTGACACCGAGTCAGGCCGATGTAACGCCGGATCCGGATCCTGCCCACGGATCCTGCCCACGGTCCGGAGGTCGGCCGTGGAGCAGCTGCGGTGAAACACGCCTCGACCCGCGTAATGTTATCCTCTTGCCACGCCTTGCTGGTTGTCAGCCGGCCTCCGAGCTGCTGCGCGGAGCGCAAATAGTCCGGCTGGAGAGGCGCTGTCAGCCGGCTGCTGCCCACCGGCCATCCTGCGCATCCAGGCCGGTCCACCCCCCCCCCCCCCACCCCCCGGTTCTGCGTCCCGCAGGCCCCGCGGTGATGTTAAACGGTACCGAAAAAAAATAACCCCCCAAACCACATGAATGAAGAATGAAGGATAAACAGCGCCGGGGGGCAGAAACCGAGCCGACGAGAGCGAACGCAGACATTAAGCAGCAGGAACGGATCGCAGCCCTTTTCTCTGCTCAATTCTCTGTCACCCCCCCACCACCACCAACCCCCCCGTCTCCGTTCTCCGCACACGCAGACAGCCTTAATTAGCTTTTCTTGTTGTAGTTTTTTTTTTTTCCAACCAATGTTAATTTATCTAAATGATCTTTAAATATTCAGGGACAACCAAGCAGCCGGAGCGTCATTCCCGCAGAGGAGGAGAGGGGGAGCCGGGGGACCGTGGTGGGACAGAGATGCGTTACGGGGGACGGAGAATTAGGCTACTTACTGTGCGGATCCAGGGAGCTTTCTGGGAGAAAAACCCGCAGCGACCACCGGGAAGACGGAGACGTATCCACCGGGACCCCCCCTTGGTGTAACGGCGGGGATTCGTTGGGGTATCTGCCGGTTTAGACCCCGTTTTCACCGACTCCCCGTTCCCAGATATCCCTGGTTTCCCCTGCTGCCACCGAATCCCAGCACCGCTAAACACTAGCATTAAGCTAGCGGCAGGAAGAAAAGGAACAGCTTCCGGGTAGGATTTTCAAAGTAAGTGTCCAGTGCCTACGTTTTAGACTAAACCAGAGGGAAATAAAACAACTCGTTTTAACATTAACACCGTGCGATCCCTTTGTCATTGTAATTTTTAATAATCTGAACACCATGTCATTTCATTTCCAGATGATCAGAGTTTAATTGAAGTGTAATAACAAGAGAGTCACAGTTTTTTTTTAAAGTTTGGTTTTGACATTTTTGAATTATTATGCCATCAAACAGAATGGCGTACAGTAGTTTGTGGGCTGTAAACAAGTCTGCAAAATCTTACATGTGTTCGTTCTCATATGTAGATAGATAGATAGATAGATAGATAGATAGATAGATAGATAGATAGATAGATAGATAGATAGATAGATAGATAGATAGATAGATACTTTAATAATCCCGGAGTAAATTGCACATATCCACTGCTCAGCCAAACACCAGGAAAACAAACAAACAGAACAAGACATACACTACACTAACATACATATGTAGCATTAACATTAAATGTAAACATATTTTTCTTGTGAAATTACATACTTTCTCTTCTTCCTCATCCTACCAATTATCGTATAATTCCTTATTAAAAGCCAGGAACATTTTACAAAGCGCAGGCCACCGATTTCAAATTGTTGTTACGTTTATTGTGAAGGTGAAGTGATTTTACTTCCTGTTTTACAGAGTTTGACTTGATGCACGCGCAGCTCCACACAGAATCCCAAAAACTCAGCGGGAGCGCGGATTGACGTCCTGCGCGTTCCCAGTGCCTTGTTCCTGTCCTGCCCAACCCAGCCCATAAATAAAAAAAATGTCAACCAATCAGACCCTTATTCTATTCTATTCTATTCTATTCTAAGTTTATCGTAATTTCTTTTATTGTATTCCCTCTAGAATTTTATACTTATACAGTACTCTCTCTCTCAACCGTATTTTCTTATACCAATGGCTGACCTCTAGTGAACTGCTACTGCTTTTTCAGAAAGCACGATTGTGTCTTACCCAATTAACTGACAAGGTCATAATGTTATTCTATAATGTTATTGAAATTTTTAAAATAATTTACCTCTAATTGCATATATATATGTTTGTGAAAACGTTACTGTATTCTAAATAATTTTATTATTCTGTCTTCATATATTATGAACGTGATAATTTTTTAAATTTATTATAGTTGACACCGTTTTATTTATTATATTTTATTTACATGCTGTTGGCGACTATTCTATTCTAACTTACAAAAAACACATCACTCTCTAATTCTGTCTTTCACCCTCTCCTTCCATCCGTCCATCCTCTTTCTAAGCTTCGTCTGCCCTCTAGTGGACTACAGCTGCCTGTGCACAGAGCAGTGAAACAGCAAGCAGTGTTCATTTACAAGCCACTGTCTGTGCCCAACTGGCACATATACACATTTTCAACTCACATACAAGGTGTACACAAAGAACCCCCCACCCCTTCATCAGATGAACAAGAAACTAGGGATAATATCTAAGCAGACATCTTCCTGCAGCGTAAAGCTTTCAGTCACATTCTCACGCAGCATCGGTCAAACTCAACATCTGTGGTTGCATCATGGGGCTGAAGTGGATGTGTGCTGGGTCTGGTACAGCAGCATGGGTGACAGACTGAGAGGAAGGAAGAGGAGGTGGTACAAACTAGTCACGAACCAGAAAGTACCACCTAACCCACAATGGTGGTCTCCTCCATCACTACATCACTTATTTATTTGTATATTCTGTCGGTTGCTCTGTGTGTAGGTCCTCTGAAAACCTGTAGTCCAGTGTCAGGTGGTTTATGTTGCAACAGGTAAGCAGATATACCCTTTGAACTCAACAGCCAAACAAATAACCTTCTTCTTATAATCCAAATTAATTAAAGTCACTTATTTTTATGTTTATATTGCTGTCGGAATGACTTTGTTTGTTTTACTGTGTAATTTGTACTTGTTAGTTGTTAATACAATCTTGGTTCCGGCTATTATTTTGAAACTCAAGCGGTACAGTCGAGGAGTTCCCTGCGTTATGTGGTGCATGGAATGTGTGTAAATAAAATTCAGCATTAAATCAGTTCTCCTCCAATCAAATATTTGATCATTTTATCAAAATATATATTTTTTTATCTCAGAAAAATTTGACAGTGAAAAAGTCTCAGAAAAGTAGAGCCTACACTTCAGCAACATTTGAAACACATTTCTACAACCTTTATTAAAATGATTTTACTAGAAATAACATCCACCTTTGGTTTTCTTAGCTGAAGGAGCTAAAAATGAGCACGGCTTTTCATCCACACCTCATGACTCATTTTTTTATTTTAGTTTGCGGTTGTTGTTGTTTTTTGCCGTTGTATCACCACCCCTATATAGAGAATGATAATGGTAATACATACAGAAATAATAGTGGAATAACAGGTAATGTTACTGATTAAAAACATCAGAGGATTACAACTCTTAAATCCAGATTATGCCTAAATACAAAGAAGAACTAAACAGCTGAACACAAAACAACTAAAATTTCTTCACGGGAATGCTTCACTTGAGAAGAAAAGTGTTGTCACTTTCAAATGTTGGTGGTCTTGTGGGTTGTTATACCACCACTTCTGCCACTTCTCTCTGTGTGTGTGTGGGTGTGTGTGTATTGTGCATGCATGTACACTTTTTTTTTTACATATCTGGGTATTCTTGTTGTACAGTTCTCACAGACAGAAGGAAGTGTCCCGTTGCACTTTGCACACACAGAAACTGCCAGGCGTCATAATCAATAGCAACGGACCAGGAGGAAGATGAGAGCGCGAGTCCTGGTGATGCTGATGGTGTGTCTGACAAATGCTGAGATCCCTAGATGCTCTGGTAAGTTGGTGAAGTTACTAGAATTAAAAGTCTTTAAAAGGAAGCTTTTGATATGGAGTATTTTATTTTTTAAATAATTTTTTATTTTATTTTATTTTTAAATTTTTTGACATTAAGAGTTAATGCCATCTAACTAAGTGTCTAAGTGTCTAGGAGAGGTGGCAGTAGTTTCTGACTGGGTTATTCAACAGGATCTTAGATAGTGAGAAGAGATAGTGAATATATTGGTAGAAGGATGCTGAGTTTTGAACTGCCAGGCAGGAGGCCTAGAGGAAGACCAAAGAGGAGGTTTATGGACGTAGTGAAAGAGGACATGAAGGTAGTTGGTGTGAGAGAAGAGGATGAGAAGACAGGGTTAGGGCTACCTCCAGCTCTGTCTCCTGTCTTTTCCTCAGTGACACTGTCTCTAGACCAAACAACATCGCTGGTCTCACCACAGTTTTGTACACCTTTCCTTTCATTTTAGCTGAAACTCTTCTATCACACATCACACCTGACACTTTCCTCCACCCGTTCCATCCTGCCTGGACACGCTTCTTCACCTCTTTTCCACTCTCTCCATTGCTCTGGACTGTTGACCCTAAGTACTTCAAATCCTCCACCTTCTTGATCTCCTCTCCCTGTAACCTCACTCTTCCACTTGGGTCCCTCTCATTCACACACATGTACTCTGTCTTACTGCGGCTAACCTTCATTCCTCTGCTTTCCTGGACAAACCTCCACCTCTCTAGCTTCTCCTCCACCTGTTCCCTGCTCTCACTACAGATCACAATGTCATCTGCAAACATCATAGTCCATGGAGATTCCTGTCTAGCCCCGTCTGTCAGCCTGTCCATCACCATGGCAACAAGAAGGGGCTCAGAGCTGATCCCTGATGCAGTCCCACCTCCACCTTTAACTCCTCTGTCACACCTACACACACCTCACCACCTCCTAGACACTTCAGAATGTAGAAATACTCAATGGAAAATTTTGTGAAGAAAGTTTCACACTTGGTTTCGGATCTACTTAACTTCAAATGTTCCTTTTTTCGTATTGTTTTAAGCATTTTGATCCCATATGCATGTTTCTTTTGTGTTTGACAGTGACGACGAATATAACAGTGGCCAAACTCAGCAAGACGTACATTTCCTGTCCACATTTGATGTCGAACTACTCAGACTTCCATTACGAACTCTTCTTCAACGACCGCAGCATCACCAAAATAAACCTTAGTCAGGTCAGATATTGTGTGTGTGTGTGTGTGTGTGTGTGTGTGTGTGTGTGTGCTTATTTGTTTTGATCGTCTTCATATATATGACATGTATATATGACATATTCAGTAACATGTTGGCCACTGACATTACAGCTTTTAACTGCTGTTACGTAAAGTGAATATTTAAAAAAAATCTTATTTCATATAAAAACTGCAAGCAATTTTTGTTACGGAACATATTTTACACAAAGCAGTAACTAGTGACTAAGAGCTTTTTCAGAGATGTCCTCGGGTGTTCCTGACATCATGGTGAGAATACGATGGCCGTGTCCCTCTGTGTCTCTCATCACACAGAATTTGAATTCTGCAAAGGAACTGTTTTCTGGTCAGTTTGAAGTCACGGTTCATGATAGTGGAAAGTACATCTGCAAGAATCTTGCGTATTATCCTCCAGATCCAAAGTCAGTCCAGTGTCACGCCACTGAAGTCATAGTGGGAGGTAAGATGCCAGTTAAAACCCTCAATTATATAATTTCATATTTAAATGATAAATACAGTAAAATATAATCTATAAATTGTTCTGGTAGATTCAGAGTCTTTACCAACAACCAATGGAACTAATCTAGCATCCAGTCAGAGCTGCCCAGACACGTCTGTGCTCATTCCAGAAGAGGTGATGTGGGTGGGATCTGCAATTTTATTGGTCTACAGCCTGTCAATCACGTGTTTTACCATCGCTGTTTGGGTAAGAATGAATACAGTGATTGACTTCATTCTGTCCCGCACATGAGATGACAACTGTTGGTGCTATAAGTAAAGTATTTTCTCCTCGTCTTTGTGTTGTGGTCATCAGAGGAAGATGAAGAAGTATGAGGAAGACACAATCGTGTACGTCAACACCAAACTTAGAGAGCACATAAGGCACCACAAAGCCTGACGAAAGCAGAAGAAAAGCAACAGGAACAAGTCAGCAATGTCCAGTGCATGTAGTACAACTGTCTGGAGAATGTGCAGAACTTTTTCTTCAATATACTTTTTAAATGGCAGAATGATAAAAAAACATGCAATAATGTGGCTTTTTAATGTGGCATGCTAGATTAGATTAGAGTGTATTCTGAATTATTTCCCCATTCATAATGGTTATTATCACTTAAAACGGACAACAAATATTTTATCTCATGCCCACAAATGCTTTAGCTTGTTGATGTCTGCATAGACATGATAGGCTTATAGGCAAAGGCTTATGTTGCTATGACAACTGACATGATGAAAATAAAACTTAATAAACTCAGTTATTTCTATCTGATGTCCCTGTGTGTATCTATAAAAGGCCTTAAAGTGTTGGTTTGCTCACTCAGAGAACAAAGGTTACAGCATAACCCACTGTCCAGTCTTAGTTATTATAATGTCGTCATCTCTTCATACTTCGTAACTACATTTTTATTTTTTTTAAATTAGAAACTACAGAGTCTACACCAAGCTTTGCTTCATGAAATGAATTTTCCAGCCATGCAGGTTTCCTGACTGCTTTTGTTCACATCTTTGCACGTCATTCTAAACCATAACTGAAACAATCACATCAGAACAAAAAATCTGTTTCCCAGACGACGTAAGACTCAGTGCTGACAGTCAGCTCTGAGAGAAAGACTGCACCTCACAGAGTTTCCAAGCAAAACAGACGTGACGTCAGAATGTAATGTTGTATCAACATGTGTAATATCTGTCAGGGTCTGAACATGGAGGTGCTAGAATTAACCGTTTCCACTGTTTGCAAAAATATCTTGATATATCAAGCATGAGAGAATGATGAACCAAAAAAATGACTAAAGTTCTAAGTTCAAAATTCAACAAAACGTGTTGTACTTTCAGTTTGACATGAGCTGTTTCCCTGTCACTCCCAAAATGTCAGCTTTACACTATGAATGACAACATAGTTTTCCTGAATTCACAGGATATTTCAGGAGGAACGGTAAGTCACATAATCAGGAAAATAAACTGATGAAGTTGTGCTGTGTGTTCAAAACTTTTATAATTAATGAAAAGGAATCTAAATGTAAATTTTTAAAAAAACACAAATTAGTCTTTTGAGCATCAGTATATTTCTACACATGTCGACTAAATCAACTTATCTGTGGATATTGTGGAGCAAATGATTCCTGTCAAAATTATTTAAACATCTAATTTGAGCAAATGGTCAATTTTATTAAGCTCAAGTTTTTCAATTAATAACTTCTCCTTTATTCTGACTCTTTTATACATAACAAGACTATATCATGTATGAAAATGTATGAAAATCAACAAAAACACACAGCAGAAAGTGCTGACTCTTAACTGTTTTCTTAAAATTGTCGAATTTGGTTCTTGTTGGGTTTCCTACAGCAGAAATCTTGCCATCTTTACCGGCAAAACTCAATCATCATTTCCTGTGCTGCTGCACAGTTTCCATGACAGTGAAGGGAAACAAAGGACTATAAAGTAGAGGTTCATAGTTTTTTCTGTATTTTGGTCAAATCTGCTCGTTGAGAGGGTGTGGACTCAGACTGTCAAAGACATTGTAGGACGCTGCTGGCTCATTGCATGATGGGATGGATTGTCCTGGCGTTCCTCAGCTTTGGCCTGCCTGTGTGGAGCGGTGAGTTTATAGTGATGCTGATGGGATGGTTATAATGTCCAGGTCAGATACTGATAACACCTTTTATTCAGGTTTGTTTATCAAATAGTCTAACTCATTCACTCTGATATCAGACTGTATTTGTAGCTTATTTTAGCAATTCAAATTTTAATTTTTAGTAATTTTAGTGGTCAGTTACCATTAATGTGAAATTCACGTGTCTGAATGTGATTTTTAATAATTTAAAAATGCAGACTTTTAAGTTTTTAGCATTTTTTTGTAATGACCTGAACTTTGCTCAGGGAGAAATTGTCGTACTTCTTAAACAATAAATATAAGATGAAGTGTCAACAGCAGAACCTGGTTAACAATGAATTGGATCACATTTCACATAATTCAAATTTTAGATTTCATTTTCATTTTCCATCCATCAGTGTCTTTACCACTGGGAGCTGAGTTCAAGTCTAGATGCTGTTCTATAGTCTTGCCTGCATTGACCTCGTCCTTTGGAGTCAGTACACAGCCATATATATACATATAAGGCAGGACACAAAAATGTAACACAAAATTTTCCATTTTGAAACCTTTCACCCCCAACCTTCCACTTTTTCTACCAGAAATGAACGTGATCCAGCCTTATAAAGCAGTGAGCAGCGGTGGCGCAGTACAAGTCCAGTGCTTCATCCAACCCCCACTCTCCTACACCAGCTCTGCGAAGGTGCGTGTGTCTTTGCTCAAAGGCATCCATGGCACCCACAGAGTCTGCTCATCCACCCTCACCTCCACAGAGCAGAGAGAGATGGGTGGGGCGAAAGAGGGGAAGGTAAGTGGATGGATGGATGGATGGATGGACAGACATTGAATGAATCTGCAATATATTCATAAAAGTTTGATCATCCAATTAATTATTTTTCATCATATTGGCAAAACATTAAAAAAAGGCCCAAATTGAGAATTTGGTTGAACTTGAAATAGTGATCCAGAACATAAATATGGAATTAAATGTCATGACGCAACAAAACCTGTTTCAAACAGCTTCTTTTCTGTGTTTTAGGTGCAGTGCTCTGGTCAGATGAGAGGGGGCGCTGTAGAGTTGACAGTGTTGGGCCTGAAAGCTACTGACACAGACATCTACATCTGTGAGGTAGAAGTCTTGTGCCCACCACCATACCTCCAACTAACTGGAAATGGCACACTCATTCATGTCTTAGGTGAGATGCTCACTTGTTGACACCATCATCATCCCCCTGAAGACAAACTTCAAATCCCAAACATGTCCGTCCTACATGATCGTCTTTCTTCATCCATTTGATTTGTCCACAGACAACTCTGACTGTCCCACACAGGAGGCTAGACACCCCAGCAATGAAGAACAGTATGATGAGACCAATGAAAAGGTGGAACAAGTCAACATTCCTGTGATTGTACTAGCGATCTTGAACATGATTGTCCTCATCTTCATTATGTGCTTCCAGGTTAGTGGATTTTATTTAATTTTTTTATTCATGATTAATTATGTTTCTCTGAATCCTAGTGGAATGATGGGGTATAAATCAGAGATGCTAAAGAGATATATGGGATGTTGCAGTCTTTGACTGCCTTGGTTCTAGTTCCACTTTGGTTATATATTCCATCTACTTGGTTCCAATCTTCTTTTTTTATAAAATGCAAAGCGTTAGTGTTGACACTATCTAAAGCAAAAGTAAAAATAATTTCTGCATTTCCTATTCAGTAATTGGCTAAAGATATTAAAGGTTAAGCCATGCAGCATAAATTAACTTCTTATCTAGACTAGCTTGAAGGAGGCCACTTCCGTAACATTAAAAATTCACTCCCACCTTTAGAGGAGTCCTGCTTTGTACTAGATAATTCTCTCTTATATTTCAGGATTATTGAAAGTGTCTTTTTTCTTTGCCTGAGAACCAAATAGAAGGCTGTTATGATCTGTTTTTTTGCATTAAAAAATGTCTCTCCCTTTATACAGGTTGCCCAGCATAATAATAGGAGAGTGGATATCATCAGACCTGTGCCTGGCGCGCCCCACAAAGTGGATGCTGTTCCGTTTTCATGGGAAAAGGTAGCTTAAAAAAGCCAAAATGATCAGTGTGCGTCCATCTCACGCACATCAGGCGTCTTCTTGGTTGGTTCGATTGGAGGATTAGAGGAATACTTTTGGTTTTTTTTGCTACAGAAAAGAACATAATTGTCATTTTAGTGTCTGTGTACTTTATACTTATTAAGTATAAAATAATGTTTACATTGTTGTGAAAAAAGGTGTATAAAAAGCTAAAACTTTTGAGGTGGTCTCACTTCTGGATCTTTATATTGCAACCGGCAGCTTTGACTTGACTAAATAATCCATCTAATGCAATGCTTTAGCCAGATAAATAAAATGTTAATAAAAGTACTGACAGCCACTACTTTTATATATTATTGGTATTGCAATTTCAACTTATTACTCATGTTTCATATATTTCCTGTGTTCAATGTAAAATAGAATCTTTTTAGCTTCATTGGTCCAGTTGTTTCCCCCCTCTGCTCTAAGACAGACAGCAAGTAGTCAAACACACACACACACACACACACACACACACACACACACACACACACACACACACACACACACACACACACACACACACACACACACACACACACACACACACACACAGAATACTAACCACTCCCCAACACCACACGTACCCAGAAACACAAACCACACTCACACTCAGAAGAATTTACAAGAAAAAAAAAATCAGAATTCAAAGGAAAACAAGATGGTTTCCCTTTGAGGCACCAGGTGACAGCAGCTTTCATAAAAGCTGAAAATGTTCCTTTGCCTTCAGACTGTCTGTGTACATACTGTATATCACACAGGAGCCATTAGACATGTTTGGCATGTCGTAATTACATTCAGATGAGTTGGTTGAGCTGATCACACACTCCAAACTCTATTGTTCTGTCAATAAATGGCCAAAGTGCAACAAAAGATCACCCTTTCATAGTAAAACCTTTGTTATAGGTCTAAATCAAACCAGGTTCAGGACTACAGGAGCTTCGGTTTATATATGGAGGACAAATTCTATCTGGGACCCTAGTCAGGACTAAGTACCTCATTGTCTGGTTCTGCCATCAAAACCATGATGTGCTAGCACACTCTTTAAGGCCGCGCTCAAAAATGTAGGTGATTCAACCCTGGAAATGATTTTCATATTTAAGATGACTCATAGGTGAGGGGAGGATATCGTCAAAGTTCAACAAGGTGGTAAAATTATCAAAGGTCAGTTTTTAACAGACAAAGAATAACATTCTTCAGTTTGCAATAGAGAAAAAAGAATAATAATGGAGAAACAGAATATAGAACAAAGATGGTGGGTTCAAGCAAATGTATCCTGGTTGTTGCAGGCAGCTCTTCACCTCTGCTATAGGATTGGTGGAAGTGGTGAATGTTTGGGGTACCACTATTTCATTTCCATCTTAACTGAAGCTGTTGTTATAATTCAAATGTCTGTCTTGTCAGCGGTGCATTTACCAACCACTTCCTTGAATGTGTTGATGACAGACTCGACACCTTCTTCACCACAAATGGAGGGTATGTAGTTGACTGTTATTAAAATCCAGGAGACATGACTGACACAGAGACAGCAGACAGTAAGCACCAGTCAGAGCCCAGTGTTGTTCACGCTTCTGATGCGTCACTGTTCTGAAAGTTTTAAACACCTACAACATCATTAACAACAGCCGCATCGGCAATGAGGTGGAGTAGGTGACAGCTTGGTGCAAAACACAAAAGTTTATTCTCAGCACAAAATAAACCAAAGAGATGATCATGAAAAAAGAGCTAAATGCACAAAGTCCTGACACAGAACCCCCCAGTGATAACAGGGCCTCCAACTCCTCTGCAGGAGAACGGAGTCCTGGCCTCAGGAGCTGACGCGCCATGGAATTGTGGAGCGGTTGCCTGGTTTCCCTGACACATAGTTCTATGCAACCGCCATTGCGTTTGCTCTATTTCTATTATTGCACTCCTGTTAAAAGCATTGGAATTGGACAACTGAAAGTGATCTCCAAATCCCCGAACAGATATCACCTGACTGGACATAAACTCTGTGAATGGTCAGAAATAGCTTTGAGGTATGTCATCCTCTGCCTTGGATTAATAAAAGCGACACACCACTTGTTATTATGAGTCATAGTAATAAGTCTTTACGAGTGCGGGGGCCACTCCTAAGGACTTTTTATAGCCTCAGCTATTTGTCATGGGGTGGTCTGCTGGGGCAGCAGCATCACTGCGGCTGACAGGAAGAGACTGGACAGGCTGATTAGGAGGGCGGGTTCTGTCCTAGGATGCTCCCTGGACTCTGTGGAGGTGGTGGTGGAGATGATGATGAAGAACAACTCACACCCTCTGCAGGGCACACTGCAGAGGGTGTGCCCCCCCCCCCCGCTGCCACGATTGCACAAATTTCCCCACTGTGGGACAATAAAGGATTATTATTATTATCTTATCAAGTGGAAAAAGCTGCTCCCACAAGGGAAGAACTGAATCACCCGACAAAAAGGGAAGACTTCTGAAGAAGCAGAGGAAAATACAATTTTTTTGAACTGCAGAGTGTGAGAGCCTGGAGTGGAAAACATTTCAATACACTGAAGTGGAATATGATAATTACTTCAACAGCATCAATAATACCTGCTGTTCCCACACAGATGAACGGAACGGTTAACCCAGAATGTAAAATATCAATTATTCACTCTAACAGCAGAAGTGTTTACACCAGGTTCCTTCATACTGCATGTTATGTTGTACACTTGATATTTATTCATAATAAAATCCCATTATCCATATATTTCTAAAAGAATTTGTTCCCTTAATGTAAATTCTGAAGGTTTTCACAGACTGAATCAAAGCACTGAATTGAGCTCGACAGGAAATGGTGTGATTTACTTATCTGTTCTGTCTGTTCAAAAACAAGCTGACCCAAAACCATTAAAAAAAAACAAGAAATGGTTGAATATCAAATCTAAACAGCAAAATGAAACAGTGACACAAACTGCAGGTTTTTCAAAGATAGAGGCACCATAGACGCAAAGATTTTGATTCGATCAGTATCAAGTCAGACCTTTCTTCCTGTTTGACACACACTCTACGATCAGATTGAGCCGTCATGCTGGTTGTCGCTGTCTGTGGTTCACTTTAACACAGAGCATGAGAAATAACAGAACCGAGATGACTGCTTCTTTCGTCTGTGTCTTCATCTTAAACTATCTGAGCTTCATCTTTCGGCCAGCATATGGTAGGAATAGTTTGCTATTCATTACTAAGAATTTATTATTATATATGTGTTATTAAAAAAACCCCAGTAGAACCAATATAATCCACAAGTACTGTATATTGCTCTATATGCTCTTTGCTTATGCTTGTTCTGTTTCCAGTCTACATTCTGCCCAAATTTCATGTTACAAATACATTCACAGATGTATTTATGGGACAAAGTCAGTCTACTAACCTTTTCACATTGTTTAAGAAAATGAACGTTTAAAAAGTTGAACTCCCTTTTGATTTGACTGCTTGCAAAAAATGAAAACAACAACAACAACAACAACAATGAAAAACAACACATGAATTACTAATTATGAATTAATGATGCATGTGCTTAATATGTAAAGTTTGCTTTTCGTTTGCGAGGCTTTGAAGTGATTCAGCCACGTAATCGGATGGTCAACTCGGATAGGTCGGCCTCCATCAGCTGTGAACACACGGCAAACGGCGCCTCTGTTAAAGACGTCCAACTCATCGGCATGCCATTGTGCGTCTAAGAATACAGTTATTCCTTCACTTTATCAATATATAAATTAAAACGAAGTAAAGTCAACTTCTTGGTAGGAGATCTCTGTGTCATTGTTCACCATCAGGACAGGAAATAGTGGACGGACATTGCTCTGCCAGAAGGGAATGAACCGCTGTGAGAACATTATCATGCACCAAGAGAACCCCAAGAAGTTCCTGTTCATTATACTCAACGTTGATCTGGAGGCCAAGAACATGAAATACGAGTGTGAGTTCACGGTGCAAATAAATGATCTAGATTACACCGAGACGGGAACCCCCACCCTGCTGCTTCTGGGTAAGTTCAGATCTAACGTGTTTAAATGAGTACGAATCAGTGGAGTAAATAAACCTGATAGAAACTACTTTCAGATCCTCCTGGTGGTTAAAACTGATCAAATTATTAAACTTTCTCTCTGCTTTTTTTTAAAAAAAGGGGCTGCCCGCCACTCTACCTCCCATTGCATGCCTACAGACCCCCCTGTGTGTGGTTGCGTGTATTACAGGGGCCTGTACATATAGTATGCATGCGTGTGATTGACTAGTAGAGTAGAGTGTGCATTCTGAATTCCCCTTCGGGGATTATAACAGTATATAAAACAAAACAAATAATACGAATAATAATGTGTTTGGTTCAAGAATAAATGCACCAAACGGAGGCAACACAAGGGAGAGATAGGGTTAAATGATTGACTTATTTTATGTTTTCATGCTCCATTGTTGATATTTTCATATTTTGTAACAAATGCTATTAATACCTCAACTATTAAAGTGACAAAATTAGATCAAATGTTTTCTTAGGTCAAACAGACACAGTTTGTGGACATTCTCCTGCTCCTCCTCCTCCTCCTCAGTCTCTTGACATCACATGGATTATGATTGGTTTGCTGGCTCTGATGTTTCTGTACTGCTGCGCAATCACCTACTTTTACGTCACACTAAAGGTGAATAACAGTGTGTTTTAATAACTACTCATTCTCACTTTAAAATCTGAGGTGCTTGAACTCTGCAGCAATGCCAGAGGATTGATTTCACTCCCTCAGCTTCATATGAAGGAAGGAAACCTAAAGACATGTTCTCTTGTGTTCTGTGTTTCAGCTGAGAAGCAGAACTCCAGAGGACTCCACCTATGTTGTAATGAGAAAAGCTCCTTTGTCAAGAAATTCATCTGTTGACATTTACTGTGGGTAGCTGGAATCTTTTCCACCAGTTGAATCATTTTGAACGTAAATGAAATAGAACATCGATGCAGGAAATTCAGACACTGCTTTCTTTTTTTTTCTGCAGCTGTTACCACTCTTTCACATTTCCCCTATAACTTTTGTATTACTAATGATGAACAGCAGGGGGAGACAAAGACCATGTGGATGAATCATGTTGTACAGCATGCTCTAACTGTGCAACATGCATGCACACCTATGCACCAGTTATATGCAGCCCCTATGAGTTCAGTAAATACGCATATGTACAATTCATCACTACCGATTATAATCTTTAAGCAATGTTGCCCATGTAACCTGTGTTCTCATCTGAACAATCTTTATATCCTGTCAGTGTTTTAAGGTTAGTCTGACATTGTTTTTCATGACGTAAAAGGTAATTACAACCACAAAATAACATTTTTTTTTAGCTTGGTGCTAGCGCCCTGTGTTTCCTGTTCAGAAATTGATAAAATAAACAGAATTTACTTCAACCACTAGTTTGTGGTGATTAAACTTCAAGTAGCAATGATCTTAGGCCCCAACAACATACATGACATGAAGCAAAAATGAATCAATTTTAAATATCAGTAAGCAGGGAGGGAACACATGCATAATGTATGCTGTTGTTGTTAATGTTTGTCTTTTTGTTTTCAGAATGAGTGGAGTGACCTTAGGAAAAGGGAAGATGTGAATAGATTCTGAGACCTGAGACCTAAGGCTATAAAAATAACTTTATGTGCAGTTCAGCTTCAGAGAATGCGCATTTTAAAATATTCTCTATATTATTATTTGTATATGTTGTGATAAAAATACTACTTTTGTTCAACATTCGCTCATCCAACATTAAGGTCATTGAGTGTCTCTCCTCAGAGTTTGCATCATGTGTTGTTGAGTGGATTGTGTTTACCTTGGAGCGTCGATGTTTTTCTTAACACCTTTGATTGGAGGAATCCCTTTGAGGTTCAAGTCTGCAGTCGTCTGACGTAAACACGTGAATCTTCTCATTGGTGAAAATGTGTGTGTGTGTGTGTGTGTGTGTGTGCACGCGCAAGAGAACGAGACACAGACAGGATAACAAGTTTTTTCTTTTTTCGATCTGCTGTGACCTTCCGGTAGAGGTCACAGCCCGTCTCACCATCATTCTGTCCTCTGCATCTTCCCCTCATCGTACCAACTGTTTGGCCTCCCCGCTTTTCTCCTGTTGCCACCCTCAGCATCCTTCTCTCTGTGTATCCTCCTGGTCACATGTCCAAACCAACAGTGTCACCTCTCTGACTTTGTCTCCAAACCATCCCACCTGTCCTGTTGCTTTCATGTATTTGTCACAGCATGGCCTTAGAAAGAGACATAACTGATATATTTAACCATGATACTCAAGTGCTCTAATCCTTAAAACCAGGATGACACGTTAAGGGTTGGTACAGGCTTCAGTAACTGTGACTCACTGTTTTGTAAAAATGTAGTCCTGCAAATAATTCCCCTTTTCAGTAAAGATATTTGCAATTTGATGAATGTTGTCTCCTATAACTATAACACAGAGGAGGGTTAGGATTAGGGTCAAATACTAAAAACTAGGAGGCCTGATCCAGATGAGATATCTATACTCTCCACACTGTCTAACACTGTCTAAAGCAATGGTTCCCTCTTTAGTATAGGAGAACATTTATGTGGGACTGTCATAGAAGTAATGACTTCTAATGTAATCCAGTCTCATGTATTGTAATCTAATCTAAATATTAGATTAAATTATACACCAATGCTATATTGTATGTTGTAAACTACAGTATGCTGGAGTCACGAGTCATCATGGGATCTTAAGTGTAACAATCATTTTGATGGATTTTCTGAACCACAGATAAAACAAGGCATAGATCAACTTTTATTGTTAAGTGTTCCGTTATACTTTAAATTGGGTACAAAGACATTGATGACCCAGTAGGGCTGATCTGATTCGTATGTTCTGAAGGCTGAGAGTGGAGATATCTGTCCTCCACCAATCGCAACTGAACAAGCCTCTTGGATGAGAGGTGAAAGTTCTCAACAGGAATGCATTTGCTGCAGATTACACCTTGAGGATGAGAATTTATTTACGTGTCACATTAAGAGTTTCCTGGTGTCACATGAATCAGCACACAGAATCTTCAATGTCAGAATCAGTTTGAAGGATTTTCTGAACCAGGGGTAAAACAAGGCATAGATGAGAGGACTTAGACAAGAGTTGAAATAGAACAGATTTATGAAGAAGACATAAAATTTAGCATCGAGCATGGAGTTCTGACCAGACAGCATAATACAATAAAAGGGGCACAGACATATCAGGAACACAACTACAACAACACCAAGAGTAATGGCTGCTTTCAGCTCTGATTTCTTAGCAGTTCCTTTTGTTGAACACTTGATGGTGACAGATGTAATGTGAGACCTCATGGCTCGAGCCTGAGACACAGCCACCACAAACACTCTGCTATACAGAGCTATAATGACAGTAACAGGAATAATGAAGGAGAGAATCACAGTAACTGAACATGATTTAAAATGGTTTTAATAGATTGGACCAGTTAGGAGTGATGTTGTGCTAAATAAAAATGAAAAAAAAAGAAAAGTCTAAAAAGTCAAGTATGATTTATTCAAGAATTGTTTCTTCTCGTTAGTTCTATCTGCAAATGGTGGCAACATAAACTTCAGTCATGGAGAGGTGAGAGAGGGCCATGTGACTTTGTAGAGACATATAATTTAAGAAAACTAAGTCAGATTCTTCACTACTCAGCAAATAAGATGACTTGCCCCAATGCCCCATGCCTTTGCTCTCCGTGGATGGCGAACAGACTTAGTGTCTATTCGCTCACTCACGCCTTTGTATTGCCATGCTTTGTAATGCTCTAGCTTTAACGGGCTGTAAAAGACCTGGAAAATTTCGTCATGCTCCATAAACAGGGCCAACCTCAAGGGGCTCTGTCATTCATAAACAGCAGCGCTCAATGCCTTGTAGAAAATATTCAAGAATATTCAAAACGGCAAGTCATCTATCCATGGTGTTGCTGGAGCCTATCCCAGCTGACTACGGGTGAGAGTTGGCTCTGGATGCTTTGCCTGGGCGTTAAAGGGACTTTGACCGTGAGCAACATAAAATCTTATTGTTGCATCATTAACAAATACTACATTTGCCATTGCAGATGAAGAAAATAAGAACTCACAACATAATAAACTCAAGTAACAACAATTTCACCAACAATATATGTGGTTCTGTGGTGCACTGGTGTCACACCTGGAAGATACCCTGCCTCACACCCCCAGTCAGCTGGGATAGGCTGGGATGCTGTTTTCTAAAATCAAGGAAGGAAATCCAAGTGTGCTTAATTTAATTCCACACCTGAACTACACGGCAGGTTATTTCCCAAACGCAATTAATGTTAGTCCATCTCAAATTGACGAGTTTGTTGACAATACAACAGACTCTACAAAAAAACCTTAGAACACCCATCAATTAAAGCAGCATACCTGAAAACTTGAGAGGCAATGGCGTTCCACTAAACTAGGACTCTGGCACGATAGTTTATATAAATACAGGAAGGCACTTTGTTCTGCTAGAGCAGCCTATTATTCATCATTAATAAAGGAAACTAAAAAGAACCACAGGTTCTTGTTAAGTATCCAAACTGACAAAGAACCGCAGTGTGTATGAGTCAAGTATTCCATCACAATTCCGTAGCAATGATTTTATGAATTTCTTCAATAATAACAACCTGGTCATCTGAGACTAAAGTAATGGCGTCCTGTCCTCCGCCAACTCTAGTCCGTCTTTAAATGTCTTTAGATCCAGAAAAATACACATTTGACTCTTGGACCTTTTGGTTCTATGGATGTCTTTTCTCCAATACTGATCAGTGAGCTGTTTACGATAGTCTCCTCAGCTAAACCAACCTCCTGTCTGCTAGACCCAATTCCATCAAAGCTCATCAAAGAAGCCTTACCTTTGCTTAGCAGCCACTTCCTTACTATAATTCACCTGTCACTTTACACAGGCTATATACCACGGTCCTTTGAAGTAGCTGTAATCAAGCCCCTTTTCAAAAAACCTAAATAACCTGCTGTTCTAAATAACTATCAAACTATATCAAATTTCCCATTCTTATCCAATATCTTGGAGAAAATAGTTGCTAATCAGTTATGCGCCTTCCTTAAATCCAACAGCATATTTGAGAATTTCTATTCAGGTTTTAGAGAACATCATAGTGCGGAAATGACACTGGTCAAGGTTAGATAAGGTAGACCTTTATTAGTCCCATGGTGGGGAAATTCTGTAGCAATGATCTTCTAACCACTTCAGACACAAGACTTGTTTCTGTACTGGTTTTCTTTAATCTTAGTGTAGCTTTTGATACCATCGACCATAATATTCTTTTGAAACAACTGGAAGAACAGTTGGTATTAAGGGATCAGTTTAACTCCATAAAAGGGGGTCAACCTTTTATGAGATCAATGCTTGTTTTAGTCTTGCAGCAAAATCTTTTATATATTTTAATGTGTGCATGTGACCATCACCAGTCCTCTCTGGGAACTAAATAGTCAGTCTTGATTAGAATTTCCTGCTGTGAGCCAGAGAGGGGAGTGCTGCACCTCTGTGAGTTAAGGGGGAAAGCAAAAGGAGACAGGGAGAGAAAACACAGACAAGGTAGTGGATAGACAGGCAGTGCTGTTGGAGTGAAAATGGTTTAGGCCGTTTTATCCTAACACTGTCTAAAGCAGTGTTAGGTGATAACTTAATACCAATGTTATAAAACACCAGATCAGTGGAGGGCCTGACAGTATAGAATAGGCCACCAGAGGAAACCAGTGTAGGAGGAAGATAGAGGGCATCAGATTGTGATGACTGAAGTGAGACTCATCACGTACTGATTGGACCCAATGGTCCTCAATAACAGGACTCGACAGGAGCTGGTAAGCCCTGAACCAACATGTATGTGGGATGGAAACCAATGCCCAGATAGGCTACTAGAACCCAACAGGGCCACCCTAGCAGAGCACCCTCAACCCCGTCAGCCAGGAGCATCCAGAAGCCATGACTCGAAGAGCCACTGGGGGCACCGAGAACCACGTAGATCCAGAGACCCAGAGGAGACAGCAGCTGCCACCGCCAGGGCACACGGGACAGGCCCAAGAGGCGCGGGGAAAGGAGGTGCTACCTTGTGTAGAATGTGGTGCATTAAAAGTCTGAAAGGAAGTCCAGTGCTGTCCAGACTACTCCAAACATCGCAGGGACCCCTCCGAAGTGTGTGTGTGTATGTTGCATTAAAATTGGAGGATGGGGGGGGCAAGTGAGGCGTATATGGGGAGGACACAGCGCCCTACAGCACTGCAGTCTGCCCCACAACCAAGCCCACTGCCCCCGCACCCATCCATTCCCAAAGCCCTAACTGTGCCCTATATGTGCCTAAAGGTTATTATGTATTGTGCAGCGTGACATATGTGAAGTGAATATTAGGAGGCAATCTGGTGTGGGCCCGGCCCAAATGGACAAGGCCTTGAGGGGGACCAGCATCCCAAACCCATGGCCCGCCCGGAATCCCCGCTGCACCTGGATAGCAAGCAAATCCCGCGGAGGTGTGTGTCATCCCCCCCGCCCAACCCCACACCATCCCCGCCCACCACCCCGAAAGGGAACACCCAGCCCCCCAGCCAAGCCCCAGGAAGCGGAGGGCCCCCAGCCTCCGCGAGGCAAGAGACGGACGAGAAGGGGCAGGCAGAAAGGAGAGATGGGAGAAGGGAGCAACAGGAGGGCCAACCCACCCCACAAGGCCAGCCCAGAGCACCCCAGAGGAGACAGGCACAGCGCCCCCCCCCCCCCCCCCAAATCCCCGGAGACCACAGGAACTCAGCACCCACTGGGCCCAAAAGGCGAGACAACAGATAAAACAGTTGCCAGGGCAAGACGCCAGAGCCAGGCAGGCCCCGGAGATCCAGAGAGAAAACCCAGGAGTGAGATGGAGAGGGGTCCCCTAGTGCATGCACACATCCATGGTGTCCATCATTCAACTATAAAGTGGCAGTCCACTACAGTTAGCTATGGAGTTCAAGGCTCGGTTCTTGGTCCAATATTGTTTATCTTATATATGCTTCCTTTACGTATTTTGATAAGGAAACACATCACTTCCATTGTTATGATGATGATACACAATTGTATCTATTGATTTAAACCCGATGAAGCCAGTCAGCTGGACAATGTACAGGAGTTAAAGAGATTAAAGACTGGATGACCAATAACTTTTTGCTTCTAAATTTTGGCAAACTGAGATCATTGTGCTCGGCCCAAAATCTGTTAGGGATGTAGTGTCTAGTCATGTAATTGCCTTGGATGGCATCACTTCCGAGGCCAAAAACCACTGAAGAATCTAGATGTCATTTTTGCCTACTGGTGATTCCTAGAATTTACAAAAATAGGGCAGGGGCTAGAACTTTTAGCCATCAATCTGGCCTGTCCCTGTCTGCATTATATTTCTTTTTCACAGAGGTGGATGACCCCTCTCCATAGTTTGAGGAAGAAACTCTGGGCAGGACCCAATGAGGGAGTTTTTCCCCGCCTCCGTCGCTTATGCTTGCCCTGGAGAGTTCTGTTGGGTTTCTCTGCCTGTAAAAGTGTTTTGAAATGTCTGTTGATGTGATTAAGCACTTTACAAATAAAAAAAACTGATTGATTGAACCTAATGAAAGAAATCCCTTTCAAGTGGTTTGTGTTGGACATGTCCTCTCATCAGAGACCGTCAGAAAGTCAGTCTCCACACAGCAAAGAAAAAATTGATTTACAAAAAACTGTGTGAAAGTAATTAACAGGAAAGGTGTGACAGCGCTTCCACTGCCTGGACCAGCAAAATGAGGGGAGATGGGGAAATGGACCAGACCCACAATGGAGACTCTTATACAAACCTCCATGTTAGAAAAAACAGCTGACCTCCATTGTAAAATTTTTCATGGTGTCATCACATCTGATGCTTTTATCTGTGTTTTTAACTTTGTTGTGTCAAACCAGTATCCCTTTGGTCTCTTTTGTGAGACAGTTTTTCCATGTTTTTAGTGAGTGTAAGAGACTTGCAATGCTCTTCATTCTTTATTCTTGATTTTTGTATATAAAGGGAAATAGGGAAATATTGAACGAGCGAATGAACTAAACAGCTTTTTCAATCGGTTCAGCTCCCCCACCACTCCCGGCTCCTCGTCCCGGGCCTCTTCCTGTCCTGCAAACCACTCCACTTATGCTCCCTCCTCCTGTGCTTCCTCTCCTTCCACCCCTGCCACTTCTCCCGAGCCCACTCCAAGAACTGCGAAGCTCAACGGCCCCACCTCAACCACTGGACTTCCAACCTCGCCACAACCACCTGCTCCCACCACGATGGAGACCATCATCACTGCAGACCTGGTGACAACAACGCTGAGGAGGCTCCGTCCCTACAAGGCGGCTGGACCAGATAAGGTCTCCCCAAGACTCCTCCGAGCCTGTGCTTCGGAACTAGGGGACCCCCTGCAACAATTGTTCAACCTCAGTCTGCGGCTGGGGAGGGTCCCGTCACTGTGGAAGACCTCCTGCATTGTCCCTGTACCCAAGAAAGGACGCCCTACTGAGCTCAACGACCACCGACCGGTCGCTCTTACCTCCCACGTAATGAAGACCCTAGAGTGACTGGTCCTGGAGCTCATGCGTCCACAGGTGCAGGGTGCTATGGACCCTCTCCAGTTCGCCTATCAGGCCAAGGTTGGGGTTGACGACGCTGTCTTGTACCTCCTCCACCGCATACTCTCCTACCTGGATGCCGGGGGCTGTGCCGTCAGAGTGCTCTTCTTCGACTTTTCGAGTGCCTTCAACACCATCCAGCCCCGGCTCCTGCAGGATAAACTGACCTCCATGGCTGTGGACCCCTACCTCGTGAGCTGGATCACGGACTACCTAACGGACAGACCCCAGTACGTCTGTATGGGGGACTGTATGTCTTCTATGGTGACCAGCAGCACGGGGGCGCCACAGGGGACCATTCTATCCCCCATTCTCTTCACCCTCTACACATCAGACTTCAAGCACAACTCTGATACATGCCACATACAGAAGTACTCCGATGACACCGCAATAGTGGCATGTATCCGGGAGAGTGATGAGGGGGGGTACAGGGCATTGGTGGCTGACTTCGTGGAGTGGTGCCAACAGAACCAGCTCCAGCTCAACGTCTCCAAGACAAAGGAGATGGTTCTGGATTTCCGGCGGGCACCTCCCTCTCCACAGCCGGTGATCATCAAAGGCAGTGAGGTGGAGGTGGTAGGAAACTATAAGTACCTGGGACTTCAGCTAGACAGCAGACTGGACTGGTCACTCAACTCGGACTGTGAGTACAAGAAGGGGCAGAGCAGGATGTACTTCCTAAGGAGGCTGGCCTCCTTCAACATCTGTCCTAAGCTCCTTCTCATGTTCTATCAGTCCGTAGTCTCCAGTGTGCTGTCATACGCCATTGTGTGTTGGGGTGGGGGGGCCAGGAAAAGAGATATGGACCGTCTGAACAGACTCATCCGCAGAGCGGGCTCAGTGGTCGGGCTGAGCCTGGACTCTGTGGATATGCTTCTGGAGAGCAGGACCATGTCTAAAATTAAGGCCATCATGAACAACACCAGGCACCCCCTACACACCACCTTCTCCCAGCAGAGAAGCACCTTCAGCGGCAGACTGCTGTCACACAGCGCCTCCACAGAGAGGCTGAGGTCCTCCTTCGTGCCCCGTGCCATCAGGGGGTACAATGACTCTCTCAGGAGGAGCGGGGGGGAGGTGGCGAGGTCAGCACGGGGTTGAAAATGGATTTAATTTAATTTAAATTTAATTTTATACTGTTAAATTTATATATATATATATATATATATATTTTTTTTTTTATACTGTTTTATATTTTAATTCAATTTTATACTGTTTATATTTTAATATTGTAATATTTTTAAATTTTATACTGTTTATATTTTAGTTATATTTTAGTATATAAGTCCTGTTAGTGCTGCATGTGTCTGTCTGTTAGTGTAATGTATGTCTTGTGGTATGTCCTGTGATGTCAGCGTTTCCTTTTCTCCTGGTGTTTATCCAGTATTATTTGTTATGTAATGCCTGAGCAGTGGATATATGCAATTTCCTCTGGGATTATTAAAGTATCTATCTATCTATCTATCTATCTAAAGCACTGTAGCACTCTCCTGTTGATATGTGAAATTGTTCATGTGATTAAAGTGTTTTTGTAAAAATAAAATGTTCTTCTCTGTCATTCATAAACATGGATCCAGCAGGGCTCAATGCCTTGCAGGGAATTATTCCTACCAGACTACACAAATCTGCATAATATATAGAATCCAATAAACATTGGTCAAACACCATCAGAGTATGCCCATGACCTTTGACACCATTCTATTGAAAACTGGCATTATTCTATGAAATGTTTTACTAAATGGACTCAGACACATGCTAGATATAACATTGGAAAGTCACACAAAAACATGTTCACTGCTGTGGTGCTCCAACATCAAAAATCAAGATGACAAAGATGGATACAGGTTTCAGTAACTTTATTCATTTTTATATTAAAAAAAATTGTGAAAATAATTCCCGACTTTAGTAAATATATATCTGTAATCTGATTAGTATGTTCCCACCCCTGTACTTTCATTATTTATTATTGGTGGTCCATGTGTTCCATTACTCTACAAGCTTGGTACAAAAACGCTGATGACCCAGCAGGCCGCTTCTGGTTTGTATGCTCTGACAGTTGAGAGTGGATATATAACATATCAGACTGAATGTCTAGAGTTTGCTGATGTTATGTGAACCACCCCGCAGAATCTTAAGTGTCACAATTAGTTTGATGGATTTTCTGAACCAGGGGTAAAACAAGGCATAGATCAGAGGATTTAGACAAGAGTTAAAAGTGAACAGAGTTATGACGAAAACAGTTAATGTAGCATCGAGCGTGGACTCCGGACCAGACAGCACAATACAGTAAAAGGGGCACAGACATATTAGAAACACAACTACAACAACTCCAAGAGTAATGGCTGCTTTTATCTGTGATTTCTTAGCAGTTACTTTTGTTGAACACTTGATGGTGACTGATGTAATGTGAGACCTCATGGCTCGAGCCTGAGACACAGCCACCACAAACACTCTCATGTACAGAACTACAATGACAGCAACAGGAATAATAAAGGATAAAATCATATCAGCAAATACATGAACATATTCAGTAATGAAAATACACTGTCCAACACAGGTGTTATATCTACCTGGTTGTTGCAGGTTATTTTTCAGCATCAGACAATGAAAAAGAACAGAAAACATCCAACACAGACAAACACAGATATTAGTTCTCTTTACAGTGACTTTGGTAGAATAATGTAGAGGGTCACAAATAGCCACATAGCGATCAATTGATATGAGAACCATGGTTCCTATTGAGACAGAGGCAATAATATAGCCAAGAACATAATATGCAGCACATATGATGTCACCCAAAAACCAGCAACCATCAATGAGGTCTATTTGAAATAATATGAGAAAACCAATGAAACAATCTGAGACAGCCAGAGAGAGGAGGAGGAGGTTGGTGGGGGTGTGGAGCTGCCTGGAAAAAGTGTAATAAACTCACCATTATTTCCAAATAATCTTTCTAGCATGTAAAAAACTGAAACACAAAAGCATCATATCGGAACATGAAACTCTACCTTCACATCTTGATATTCTACCATTTCATTCTTAAACTGATTAAATATTTGCCTACTTGAAGTGTGAGATGGAGATGACGACCAGTATGTTGAGAATCACAGTGACAATACAGATGAAGGACAGTATGATATAAGTGAACAAAGATTCAAAGTAAGGAAGCACAGCCTTTCTGCAGGAGGAGTTGAGGAGCTGTGGAAAGCAAATTTCATCTTCATGAAAGGATGACATCACGAGGAAGAGATGAGAGGTTGTGTAACTCTGTCAGCATTCTGCCTGCCAACTGATATATTTATTCCTTCTCCATGTCCGTCCTCCTTATTTACCTCCATTGACAGTTTTTTCAGTCGCTGTCACTTACGTCTGGTCCTTAGATTATGTTCATTTTTTTCTGGAAAACCTTCCTGTAATTTTTACTTCAACTCTAAGATGATGTCCTCCAGACCCTGGAGGGAACAGCACTTTCGTGTTTAGAGTAGTAATGACTTTTCATTGATCTCAAATGGCGATTATAGATTGAAATTTGACAATTACAAACAATTCAGCTCAATATATACATATATATAATTTTATATTCCCATTTCAACACAGTTCAGTTGGAAGCTTTAGTCGATTTGATTCTATGTGTAGTGAGTTAAATTTACATCTTCATCTTCCGAACCGCTTTATCCGCCGTAGTGAGTCACGGGGAGCTGGAGCCTATCCCAGCTATCTTAGGGCGTGAGGCGGGACTAACTCTGCCATTAGCAGTAAGGTCAAACACGATCAGAGTATGCTCATGACCTTTGACCCCACAGACACAATGTGTTGAAAACTGGCATTCTATGAAACCGTTAAATGGACTCACAAACATGCTAGACAAGGCGCCATTGCAAAGTGACATACAAACACTAGTTTACCACTGTAAAAAAACCAACAACTACAACACTTTAAAGGTTGATACAGGTCTCAGTAACTCTGGTGATTTTTATATTTTATAAAAATATCCTGAAAATAATTCCCAACTTTAGTAAACATATATCTGTAATCTGATTGGTGTGTTTCCACCCCTGTAACTGTAACAAGTACTTTCGTTATTTATTATCTATGGACCATGTATTCCTATTCCATTACTCTACAACAGGGGTCTCAAAATTTTTTCCTGTCAGGTGCCACATAACTTTTCCCTTCTCTGATGGGGGGGCCAGGGTCAGTTTGTAACAGAAAAACTGATGGTCGCATGGGTGCCTAAATGTAAACATTTATCGTCTTCCAGAACCAAATATTGATAACCTTTCCAGTTATTATGCCATTTTTAGAGAGCGGCATAGAAGTCAATGACACTGCCCGGCTTGAATACAACTTTCAGAACATCACAGTTTTGTAACTCAGCCAACTCAAACTGATAAGAAGGCTGGGCTTCATCCATGTCCGCAACAGAGGGGTTCAGGAAAAGATAATTTCTTTTGCATTAGCATGAAGTTCACAGAATCACACACCAAACTCATCTTGGAACAGGACCACTGGGTTCTCTGCAGAGAGGTTTTGGGTAGCAGGGAGATGGATGAAGTTGTGCTTTTTCACTTGTTCCAAAACCAGCGCACGATTCACCTCAAACGCTTTTATGTGGAAATACATGTTGCAAATGAGTTTCCCCTGGCCTAGTAGCTACAAGTTCAGCATTCTTCAACATACAAGTTCAACGTCTGTTAAAAATGCAAAGTGCCATTTTCATTCTGGATCAATCAGCTCTGGAACCGTTTTGTCATGAAGGTATTTTTCTGGTACTGTTCAGGGGGCCGTGCCAAATGTTGAGGTGGGCCTTAGTTTGGGGGTACCTCTGGTCTACAAGCTTGGTACAAAAACACTGATGACTCAGCAGGCCGGATCGGGTTCGTATGTTGTGAGGGTAGAGAGTGGACATATCTGTCATCCACCAGTCAGAACTGAAGAAGATTCTTGGATGAGAGCTGAAACTTCAACAAAAATACATTTGGTGCAGATTACACCTTGAAGATGAACATTTCTTTACAAGTTCGATTAACTGTCTAGAGTATGCTAGTGTCACGTGAATCAGCACTCAGTATCTTAAGTGTCACAATCAGTTTGATGGATTTTCTGAACCAGGGGTAAAACAAGGCATAGATCAGAGGATTTAGACAAGAGTTAAAAAAGCAGAGAGTTATGACAAAGACAAAAGATGTAGTGTCAAACATAGTATACTGACCAGACAGTACAATACAAAAATATGGGCACACACATATCAGAAACACGACTAAAACAACTCCAAGAGTAATGGCTGCTTTCATCTCTGATTTCTTAGCAGTTCCTTTTTTAGAACACTTGATGGTGACTGATGTAATGTGAGACCTCATGGCTCGAGCCTGAGACACAGCCACCACAAACACTCTCATGTACAGAACTACAATGATAGTAACAGGAATAATAAAGGATAAAATCATGTCAAGAAGTACATGAACATATTCAGTAATGATAAAACACTGCCCAACACAGGTGTTATATCTACCTGGTTGTTGCAGGTTATCCTTCAGCATCAGACAATGAAAAAGAACAGAAAACATCCAACACAGACAAACACAGATATTAGTTCTCTTTACAGTGACTTTGGTGGAATAATGTAGAGGGTCACAAATAGCCACATAGCGATCAATTGATATGAGAACCATGGTTCCTATTGAGGCAGAGGTAATGACATAGCCCAGAGCATAATAGACAACACATACAATGTCACCTAAAAACCAGCAACCATCAATGAGGTCTATTTGAAACAATATGAGCGGACCCACGATACAATCTGAGACAGCCAGAGAGAGGAGGAGGAGGTTGGTGGGGGTGTGGAGCTGCCTGAAGAGAAAAGATTGAAATAAACTCACCATTATTTCCAAATAATCTTTCCAGAATATGAAAAAGTCAAAACTGAAACACAAAAGCATAATTTCGGAACATGAAACTCTACCTTCACATCCTGATATTCTATCATTTCATTCTGAACAGCTACCATTTGATGAAAATATTTTGCCTACTTGAAGTGTGAGATGGAGATGATGACCAGTATGTTGAGAATCACAGTGACAATAGAGATGGAGGACAAAATGACATAAGTGAACAAAGATTCAAAGTAAGGAAGTATGACCTTCCTACAGGAGGAGTTGAAGAACTGCGGAAAGCAAATTTCATCTTCATTAAAGGATGACATCGTGAGGACGAGATGAGAAGCTCAGTAGCTCTGGCCGCTTTCTGCCTGCAGGTCTCTGTGCTGATATATTTCTCCTCCCTCCTTACCTCGATTGACATTTTTTTTCAGCAGCAGTCACTGTCAGTCCTGTCCTTTAATTACGTTAATATTTTTTTCTTCTTTGGAAATTTTACTTCATCAAAAGCACCCCAGACACTGGAGGACATCATCTGGAGTCCAGAGGAAATCTCTGCTCCTCTAATGACTGGTGATGCTATAACTATACAAGGTGAAATACCTCAATGTTGTCATGAATTGATGTTGTAGCCTACCCCATAGAGGCTGTGACCAGTGCAAAGCTCAAATCCAGTATCTGTGATAGAATGGGGTATCATTTTTGAAACCGTGAAACCATGGCTGATCTTCTGGAATCTGATTCTTGCATCTGCTGTTGTCACAGCAGCCTCTCTTGTGACTACATTATGGAGGACTCATCCTGGAGAAGCTCGACCACTTGCATTGCCTGATACCTAATAGAACCCTCCATAACCAGGACTGTCCATCACCAAAGACATGCTTCACCATGCATGAGGTCCTCTCATCTTCTCCTTTTAGCTTTTCCCTTTGTGAGTCGCCACAGCGAATCCGTGTCCTCCATCTAACCCTGTCTTCTGAATCCTCTTCTCTCACACCAACTACCCTCATGTCCTCTTTCACTACATCCATAAACCTCCTCTTTGGTCTTCCTCTAGGCCTCCTGCCTGGCAGTTCAAAACTCAGCATCCTTCTACCAACATATTCACTATCTCTCCTCTGGACATGTCCAAACCATCTCAGTCTGGCCTCTCTGACTTTATCTCCAGAACCTCTAACATGTGCTGTCCCTCTGATGTACTCATTCCTGATCCTATCCATCCTGGTCACTCCCAGAGCGAACCTCAGCATCTTCATCTCTGCTACCTCCAGCTCTGTCTCCTGTCTTTTCCTCAGTGACACTGTCTCTAGACCAAACAACATCGCTGGTCTCACCACAGTTTTGTACACCTTTCCTTTCATTTTAGCTGAAACTCTTCTATCACACATCACACCTGACACTTTCCTCCACCCGTTCCATCCTGCCTGGACACGCATCTTCACCTCTTTTCCACACTCTCCATTGCTCTGGACTGTTGACCCCAAGTACTTCAAATCCTCCACCTTCTTGATCTCTTCTCCCTGTAACCTCACTCTTCCACTTGGGTCCCTCTCATTCACACACATGTACTCTGTCTTACTGCGGCTAACCTTCATTCCTCTCCTTTCCAGGACAAACCTCCACCTCTCTAGCTTCTCCTCCACCTGTTCCCTGCTCTCACTACAGATCACAATGTCATCTGCAAACATCATAGTCCATGGAGATTCCTGTCTAGCCCCGTCTGTCAGCCTGTCCATCACCATAGCAACAAGAAGGGGCTCAGAGCTGATCCCTGATGCAGTCCCACCTCCACCTTGAACTCCTCTGTCACACCTACACACACCTCACCACTGTCTTACAGTCCTCATACATGTCCTGCACTGCTCTAACATACTTCTCTGCCACTCCAGACTTCCTCATACAATACCACAGTTCCTCTCTGGACACCCTGTCATCAGCTTTCTCCAGATCTACAAAAACACAATGCAGCTCCATCTGGCCTTCTCTGTACTTCTCTATCAACATCCTCAAAGCAAATACTGCATCTGTAGTACTCTTTTTTGGCAATAAACCATACTGCTGCTCACAAATATTCACTTCTGCCCTTAGTCTAGCTTCTACTACTCTCTCCCATAACTTCATTGTACGGCTCATCAGCTTTATTCCTCTGTAGTTGCCACAACTCTGCACATCTCCCTTGTTCTTAAAAATGGGCACCAGCACACTTCTCCTCCATTCCTCAGGCATCTTCTCACTATCTAAGATCCTGTTGAACAACCCAGTCAGAAACTCTACTGCCACCTCTCCTAGACACTTCCAAACCTCTACAGGTATATCATCAGGACCGACTGCCTTTCCACTCTTCCTCTTCAATGCCCTCCTCAATTCATCCTGACTGATCTTTGCTACTTCCTGGTCCACAACAGTCACCTCTTCTAGTCTTTGTTCTCTCTCATTTTCCACGTTCATCATCTCTTCAAAGTACTCTTTCCATCTTCCCATCACACTACTGGCACCTGTCAATAGACTTCCATCCCTATCCTTAATCACCCTAACCTGCTGCACGTCCTTCCCATCTCTGTCTCTCTGTCTTGCCAACCGGTATAGATCAGTCTCTCCCTCCTTACTGTCCAACCTAGCATACAAGTCATCATAAGCTTCTTGTTTGGCCTTTGCTACCTCTACCTTCACCTTACGCTACATCTACCTGTACTCATGTCTACTCTCCTCAGTCCTGTCAGTGTCCCACTTCCTCTTGGCTAACCTCTTTCTCTGTATACACTCCTGTACCTCCTCATTCCACCACCAAGTCTCCTGATCTACTTTCCTTCCAGATGACACACCAAGTACTCTCCTACCCGTCTCCCTGATCACATTAGCTGTAGTTGTCCAGTCATCTGGAAGCACCTCCTGACCACCCAGAGCCTGTCTTAACTCCTTCCTAAAAGTCATGCAACACTCAACCTTTTCAGCTTCCACCATTTTGTCCTCCGCTCTGTCTTTGTCCTCTTCATCTTCCTCACCACCAGAGTCATCCTACACACCACCATCCTATGCGGTTTGGCTACACTCTCACCTACCACTACTTTACAGTCACTGATCTCCTTCAGATAACTAACAAATACTTTCATTATTTACTATCGGTGGTCCACAACACCTACTGTGTGTCAAAGTCAAACCCGGGGGCTTAGTCCGGCCCGTGAATCAATTAGCTATAGGCTCCTGGATGGTACTTAATTACTATTACTATTCCCCACAATGCAACGGTAGCAGACAAAGTCATTGCAGCAAGCAAGCCTCGGCTTCATTATTTATCAGCCGTCAGAGCAGAGGTTGACTCTCAGCCACCCCCCTCCTCAAAAATGGCTAAATGGAAAGTGAGCGCTGAGAGAAGGGGCTTTCAAGCCAGGTAGGAGGTAGAGTACATGTTCAGAGAGGTAAAAGGCAAACCTGTGTGTCTTCTGCGTGGGGAAAGTGTGGCTGTAACAAAAGAATCTAACCTAAGAAGGCACCATCAAACGAAACACACAAAGACGTGATTTTTCTTTAAGAGAAGTTACTTTTTGTCTGTGTACCTGTGAAAAAGTGTTTTGACTTCAAATTACTGACAGATTCATAAGAAAATATTGCTTCATTACTGTAATTACACTGAACCAGTCTGGCCCTCAGCTTGAAGCAAATTTGGTTTTTTGACCCTCCGTGTATTTGACCTTGACATCTCTGCTCTACAAGCTTGGTACAAAAACACGATGACCCAGCAGGCCTGATCTAACTCCTATGCTCCGACAGATGAGAGTGGATATATCTGTCCTCCACTCGTCAACTGAAAAAGATTCTCGGATGAGAATCTCTTTAGCTCCATGGACTGGTTTCATCCAAGACAATATTTTCACGGACCAGCATTCCTTTGCTCGATAATCATTAATGATGCCAGGACGGCTGTAGTCTAATAATAAATAATCCACAGTGGTTTTATGTAAAATGCAGACCTCAAGAGACAATAAACAACCTTTTTTCATAAATTGATATCTCTGTAAATGAAATAATTGTAAGAAATAATTATATTAAAAACTCAATTCAAGTGACTGCACTGATGAGGTTTATTTTGAAATATAGCGACTAACAATCATTGTATTCAATGTAGGAGAAATACTGATCATTTCCAATAAAAGGGTGTACAAGTCAATCACATAATAATAATTACAATAATGGGAATCAGTGGTTGGGGACCTCTGATCTAGGGGTAACAAGAGACAATGAACCTGAAGTGTGTTCCAGGCCTCCGGTCTTCTCCACAGTTTGGTTTTCTTTACAGTCACTGCAGAAAATCCCGCGTCACAAAGACAGGAAGTTTGAAATGGAAACAGGGTTTACGATAAATTTTGGGCGATCTCAGGATTATCTGCCTAGACTTTAATCCAGAACATTGGCGCAGTTGTGGGGGCTTAATTTAGGGGTAATGGCTGATAACATGTCACGTGACCGAGACCTGTCAAGAGGGACATTCAGCACAAACTTCACTTTTCAAAACATCTCTAGACTGGCAATCAATAAAAAAAAGACAGTCAAACGTTCTGTGCCGCCCGGTACCTAATGTCCCGTGACCAGGTACTGGGTCATGACCTGGTGGCTACGGACCACTGACATAGACGGATGTCACAGAGAATCAGATAATTTTTCTAAATAAAACGTATTTCAGACTCCAAAATAAATAAAATGGAAGTAATTTAAATTGTTTTTTGTTTCTGTGCGGCCCGGCATACAAATGACTCATGGACCAGCACTGGTCCGCAGCCCAGGGGTTGGGGACCACTGGTCTAGAGTATGCTAGTGTCACGTGAATCAGCAGACAGAATCTTAAGTGTCACAATTAGTTTGATGGATTTTCTGAACCAGGGATAAAACAAGGCATAGATGAGAGGATTTAGACAAGAGTTGAAAGAAAACAGAGTTATGACAAAGAGAGAAGTTGTAGCATCGAGCATGGAGTTCTGACCAGACAGTACAATACAATAAAAAGGGCACACACATATCAGAAACACAACTACAACAACTCCAAGAGTAATGGCTGCTTTTATCTCTGATTTCTTAGCAGTTACCTTTTTTGAACACTTGATGGTGACAGATGTAATGTGAGACCTCATGGCTCGAGCCTGAGACACAGCCACCACAAACACTCTCATGTACAGAACTACAATGATAGCAACAGGAATAATAAAGGATAAAATCAAATCTACAAGTACATGAACATAATTAGTAATAACAATACACTGTCCAACACAGGTGTTATATCTTCCTGGTTGTTCCAGGTTATCCTTCAGGATCAGACAATGAACAAGAACAAAAAACTTCCAACACAGAAAGATACAGGTGCTGATTCTTTTTACAGTGACTTTTGTAGAATAATGTAAAGGGTCGCAAATAGCAACATAACGATCAACTGATATGAGAACCATGGTTCCTATTGAGGCAGAGGAAATAATGCACCCGAGAGCATAATATGCAGCACATATTTTGTCACCTAAAAACCAGCAACCATCAATGAGGTCTATTTGAAACAATATGAGCAGACCAACAATACAATCTGAGACAGCCAGAGAGAGGAGGAGGAGGTTGGTAGGTGTATGGAGCTGCCTGGAGAGAAAAGAGGGAATTAAACTCACTATTATTTCATCCAGTTTTCCATTATGCAAAAAAATGTCACATCCAAAACGCAAAAGCATCCTTTGAGAAAATGAAACTCTTCTTTCACATCTTTATATTCTAACATTTCATAATGAAATATTTTCCTACTTGAAGTGTGAGATGGAGATGATGACCAGTATGTTGAGAATCACAGTGACAATACAGATGAAGGACAGTATGATATAAGTGCACACAAATTCAAAGTAAGGAAATATGGTTTTCCTGCAGGAGGAGTTGAGGAGCTGTGGAAAGCAAAGTTCATCTTCATCAAAGGATGACATCACCAGGAGGAGACGAGAAGCTGCGTGGCTGTCAGCTTTGTGCCTGCAGATCTCTGTGCTGCTGCTGGTATATCAACACATATGCTGATATGCGAGTGTTACTTAATTACAACTCAGGTCTTCCTCTACATCCCTCCTCCCTCTTTATCTTCATTGACAGTTCATTTTAATTAGCAGTCATTTCCTTCTTTCCTTTAATTACGTCAATGTTTACATGGAAACCTTGGAAAGTTTTACTTCATCAACAAACTCAGATGCCCTTTAGACACTAGAGGACATCATTTGGAGTACAGCAGAAATTCCTGCTCCTGTAGAGGAAGTATATATTTTTTATGGACATTATTTTTCCCTTCCGTCTCTTCTATTTTCACACGTCTATATAGGTACAGGCCCCTACAAACACACACACACACACACACACACACACACACACACACACACACACACACACAGAGAAAACCTACTCAAATTAAATAATTTCTCCTCCTGAAGGTTGTATGTGTTCATGTAGTAAAATGTAATTCAGGATTGGCGCAGACTGTATGCATGGTTGCAACACGAAAGTAAAAGGATGCAAATGCATTCTCCAGCTCCCCTGTGGTAAGTCCTCAGTTCTGGGGGGGAAGTATCAACCTTTCATCTTTTGTCTTTACGAAATTGTGTAAAGTTGCTTTGCCAATGATGTAGTTAGTTAGCGTAGGAAACACACTAACTGATCTATACAGGTTTTCTGATCCATTCAGGTTGGCAAGACAGAGACAGAGATGGGAAGGACGTGCAGCAGGTTAGGGTGATTAAGGATAGGGATGGAAGTCTATTGACAGGTGCCAGTAGTGTGATGGGAAGATGGAAAGAGTACTTTGAAGAGTTGATGAACGTGGAAAATGAGAGAGAACAAAGACTAGAAGAGGTGACTGTTGTGGACCAGGAAGTAGCAAAGATTAGTCAGGATGAAGTGAGGAGGGCATTGAAGAGGATGAAGAGTGGAAAGGCAGTCGGTCCTGATGATATACCTGTAGAGGTTTGGAAGTGTCTAGGAGAGGTGGCAGTAGAGTTTCTGACTGGGTTGTTCAACAGGATCTTAGATAGTGAGAAGATGCCTGAGGAATGGAGGAGAAGTGTGCTGGTGCCCATTTTTAAGAACAAGGGAGATGTGCAGAGTTGTGGCAACTACAGAGGAATAAAGCTGATGAGCCATACAATGAAGTTATGGGAGAGAGTAGTGGAAGCTAGACTAAGGGCAGAAGTGAGATTTGTGAGCAGCAGTATGGTTTCATGCCATTATAAACTTAATATTAATTTTCATTGTTATGTTGATGATACTCAATTATATCTATCAATTAAAACAAATGAATCTGATCAGCTAATTAAATTGGAATCCTGCCTCAGGGATATTAAATCCTGGATGCTTCACAATGTCTTGATGTTAAACAGTAACAAAACTGAAGTTATTATTATTGGGTCGAAACCTCTTAGAGATGATTCCTCTAGCATTGCAGTTCACTTAGATAGCATTGTTCTATCCTCCGCCATCCTCCAGTCAGGAACATGGGAGTGATTTTTGATCAAGATCTGTCCTTTGATTCTCATATCAAGCCTTCTTTCACTTGTGAAATATTGCTAAAGTTAGAAATTTCTTATCCTTTAAAGACGCAGAAAAAAATCATTCATGCCTTTGTTACTTCTAAATTGGATTACTACAATTCCTTATTATGGGCTGTTCTAGCTCCTCTATTAGGACTCTACAGTTAGTTCAGAACGCAGCTGCCCGCTGACTGACTGGACTGGGAGGAGAGAACACATCTCTCCTGTCCTAGCGTCACTTCATTGGCTCCTGATTAATCATAGGATACAATTCAAAGTCCTCATGATCACATGTAAAGCTCTCCACTGTAAGGCTCCATTTTACATTGAAGATCTTATTGAAGTGCATCACCCCTCCAGGGCCCTTCGATCCGATCAGGAGGAAGAAGCTTCAGCTATCTGGGGGGGGAGAGGGGGCAGACTCCCTTAGTTTATTTAAGAGTAGACTAAAAACCCTCTTTGATAAAGCCTACAATCAGAAATAACACCCCCCCCCACTAGATATGCTGCTATAGTGCTATAGGCCGAGGCTGCTGAGGGTATTTTTCTCCGTCTCTCCCGTTAAAGGGAGATACTCTGGAGCTTCTGTCACTTCTTTCTTTATCTTTGCTCCTAGAATTTATTATTCCTGTCAAATCACACTCTCTGTCTGCACGATGCTGCCGCTGTCTTTGTGCCTCCGTTCCACAGGTGGAGAACACTGATGGAAGACATCAAATCCTACCCCCAATTCAGCGACAGCGCACTATAGACATGAAAACCGGTCTCTCTCTCTCTCTCTTTTACTTGACCTACCTCTGTCCCCAGTGTATTTCTCTTTCCCAACCAACAGGTCAAGGCGGATGACCGCCCTCCAGAGCCTGGGTCCTTCCTGGAGTTTCTTCCTCAATGAGGGAGTTTGTCCCCGTCACCGTTGCTTATGCTTACTCTGGAGGGCCTTGTTGGCTTTCTATCTGTAAAGCGCTTTGAAACGTCTTCAGACGTGTTAAAGTGCTATATATAGAAAAGTTGATTGAATATTTGAAGTAAAACCTCACAAGAAGGTTTTCAACAAAAAGCATTGACAAAATTAAAGAGCAGAAGGAGGTGACTGTTGCTAAAAATAAACTGTCAGTGGAGGGTAAGAGGGAGGAGGGATGTGGAGGAAGAAATATAAATCAATAGCATAGAGAGCTTCAGGCAGAAAGCTGACAGAGCTATGCAGCTTCTCATCTCTTCCTGATGATGTCATCCTTTGATGAGGATGAACTTTGCTTTCCACAACTCCTCAACTCCTCCTGTAGGAAAGTCAAACTTCCTTACTTTGAATATTTGTTCACTTATATCACAATATCCTTCATCTCTATTGTGACTGTGATTCTCAACATGCTGGTCATCATCTCCATCTCACACTTCAAGTAGGCAAAATATTTCATCAGTTTATTAAACTGGTAGCTGTTCAGAATGGTAGAATATAAGGATGTGAAGAAACAATTCCATGTTCCAAATTGATGCTTTTGTATTTCAGTTATGACTTTTCTACGTGCTGGAATGACAATACTGCAAAAAGTTAAACTCACTCTTCACTTTCCAGGCAGCTCCACACACCTACCAACCTCCTCCTCCTCTCTCTGGCTGTCTCAGATTGCATTGTGGGTCTGTTCATGTTCTTTCAAATGGACCTCATTGATGGTTGCTGGTTTTTGGGTGACATTGCATGTGTTGTGTATTATGCTCTCGGCTATATCATTACCTCTGCCTCAATAGGAACCATGGTTCTCATATCAGGTGACCGCTATGTGGCTATTTGTGACCCTCTACATTATTCTACCAAAGTCACTGTAAAAAGAGCTAATATATGTGTTTGTCTGTGTTGGATGTTTTCTGTTATTGTTCATTGTCTGATTCTGAAGGATAACCTGCAACAACCAGGCAGGTATAACACCTGTGTTGGGCAGTGTGTTATTGTTACTGAATATGTTCATGTACTTCTTGACATGATTTTATCCTTTATTATTCCTGTTACTATCATTGTAGTTCTGTACATGAGAGTGTTTGTGGTGGCTGTGTCTCAGGCTCGAGCCATGAGGTCTCACATTACATCTGTCACCATCAAGTGTTCAAAAAAAGGAACTGCTAAGAAATCAGAGATGAAAGCAGCCATTACTCTTGGAGTTGTTGCAGTTGTGTTTCTGATATGTGTGTGTCCTTTTTTTTGTATTGTTCTGTCTGGTCAGAACTCCATGCTCAGTGCTACATCTTCTGTCTTCATCATAACTCTGTTCTATTTTAACTCTTGTCTAAATCCTCTCATCTATGCCTTGTTTTACCCCTGGTTCAGAAAATCCATCAAATTTATTTGGACTCTAAAGATTCTGCGTGCCGATTCAAGTAACAACAACATACTCTAGACAGTTCATGTGACATGTAAAGAAATGGTCATATTCAAGGTGTAATCTGCAGCAAGTGCATTTTTATTGAGAGGTTTCACCTCTCATTCAAGAGGCTTCTTCGGTTCTGACTGACGGAGGACCGATATCTCCACTCAACGGTCAAAACATACAACTACGATCAGGCCTGCTGCACCCTCCATGTTGTTGTACCCAGCTTAGGGAGTAATTGAATACAAGGAACACTGACAATAAATAGTGAAGTACTTATTACAGTTCCAGGATGGGGAGCATTAATCAGATCACAGATATGTTGACTAAAAATGGGATATTTTTTAAGATTTTTAAAAAAAATATATAAATGACCAGAGTTACTGAAACCTGTATCAACTTTTGTCATTTATTTTTGGTGCTATAGCACAATAGTGGTAAATTATTGGTTGTGTGACACTTTCCAGTGTAATGTCCAGCATGTCCAGAGTTTATTTATTAAAATGCTGACATGACAATTGGGATGACAGTGCTGGAGTCATCCCTTGATGAGCCTCTTATGGCAGAGCTTTCATGCTGTATAGAATGCTGAGAAAAGTGACGATACAACAGATCAGAGTAATGGAGGTTTGCATTGATGCTGTGGAAGTAACGGTCAAAAAACAAGCCGCATCCAACAAAGCCATGACTGGAATGAGTGATGGCACGACCCAGTTAAACAAAGATTTATTCGAATGACAGAAGAAACCACTCAACAGTTGGAGGGACTGTGAAAGACAGGTGTGTGAATGCGAGGACCAGGAATCAGGATACTGACAACAGCTACTAGAAGAGAGAACAGACAGAGACGCCCACATCATCTCAACTACTCTATGCAAAATGATGAAATGATTGGTATCATATTTCATCAATTTACAAAATTTACAAAAATAATAAAGGCTATTAAATTGAACATGAAATATATTTCTTTGTTCTGTGTTGAACTGAACCAGTGATAGTTTATTGAAAAAATGACTTAAGAGAGGAAGACATTCACTTTACTCACCACTGAGAGACAAGGGGATGAATCTCTTGGTTGAGCAGTGGGCAGCTACGTTGTGTTGTGCTCCAAAAGAAACAAGTTGTTGGGGGACACACAGCCTGTGCTTGGGTTTTCTATTTTCTCCTGAATAAGTAGGTGATTACTATAACTGAAGGGACAATGAAGACTTAGAAAAATAAGTTTTGTCTTTGTATTTTTACTGAAAGCAATGGACTTGGTTCACATAAGCAGCAGCCTGGTTGAGAGAAGTGAGTGAACAGCACAGGACAATAAAAAACAGGGACAATTTTGTACACAAAAAACCTCTCCAGTAGGGCTCAATGTCTTCTGGGAAATATTCCCTCAAGAATATTCAAATCTGCAAGAGATTTCACTGTTTGCAATCCACTAAACGTTAGAAGACTCATCTCTGCTGAAAGGCCAAACACCAATGGCAGATGCCCACGACCTTAAACCCCTCAGACACCACTGCATTGAAAACTGCCATTATTACACAAGAGCTTTTACTAAATGGACTCAAACATGAGAGACATAACAGACAATTGGAAAGTGACATACAGTCACTAGTTTACCACTATGGTGCTTTAAAACCAAGATATGTAAAGGTTGATACAGGTTTCAGTAAATCTGGTCATTTTAATTTTTAAAAAAATTCATCATAAAGATATTTCCCATTGGTCACATCACATGTCATTTGACATTCATTTGAATTCATTGAGACACTTCAATTTCATCACACTTATTTGACAAAGTAAGGGAGAGAGGACAACAGAGATGATGACAAATTCAGGAACTAGAAGTTTGACCTTCCTACAGGAGGAGTTGAGGAGCTGTGGAAAGCAAAGTTCATCTTCATCAAAGGATGACATCATCAGGAAGAGATGAGAATCTGCGTAGCTCTGTCAGCTTTCTGGATTTCTGCCTGGAAGTTCTCTGTGCTAATATATTACTTCTTTCCCCATATCCCTCCTCCCTCTTCACTCCATTAACAGTTTATTTTCAGTCACACTTATGTCCCGTCCTTTAATTATGTCACCTTTCTTTTTTGTGGAAAAGCTTTCTGTGAGATTTTACTTCTTCAACAAACTCTCAGATGATGTCTTCCAGAGGAAATCCATGCTCATGTGCTGGTGTGGACAGCACTATTTGGCGTTATCCACACAAAACAGAGCAACAAACTTATTACAACTCAACCTTGTATCTTCAGTCATCATTTTGGAATGAAAGCTATGTTCTGGATGGTATCAGAAATATCAGTAAACTAACTAAAATCCACTTGACTCAGCAAAACCTGCACGGAACTAAGATGATAGTATGGGACCTGATTGAAAGGCCGCCGCCTCAGGATTGTTCATAGAAACATAAGAAAAGAAAAACTAATTTACCTCCCTGGAAACACAAAAATCGCTACAAAAAACAATGGCTGGGACTCACCTGAGATAGAGAAGTAATTCAGGATTGGAGGATCGAGATACGAACAACAGTCGTATGTTTGTATCTCAGGGAAATGCTGTACTTCCCCTTTCTGCTGCAACCCCTCCTGAGCAGGATCACTCCATTAGTTCAGTCTCACTGGAGATGGACAAGTAATCCAGAATTGAGGTGCCCGTTTCCTGGTGGCATCCAGTAATCCAACAAGAAAGCAACTAAGTGTCGACCAATCCCCAGATGACATTTTTAAACTGTTCCCACGCTGAAAGGAATATTTTTGTATTTTTTTTTGGCAGATTTCTTCTGTGGCGCCACTCGCTTACCATTCTCACTGTGTGGTTACTTTCCCACTGTCTTACCTGAGCATCTCCTTAAGACACCTGTCAAGGGGTGTACACCCCTTGACAGGTGTGTCTGATCAGCTATTAATTATCACCATCTACAGTGGTACCTCTACCTACGAAATGTTCTACTCACGAAACGCCTCAACAGGAAAATATTACCTCTCGTTACGAAAGAAATTTTGAGTTACGAAAAGTAAAAATACAGTATGGGCTGATACTCGCAGCTCCCACAGGTTCCCGAACGCAACATTTTTATAGCTGCTCTGGCATTGGCTATTACCTAGAATCTTCCTGGCATCCCATTGGCTGAGAGGGACCTCTGTATACCACGTCCTCGTCATTCGGCCCTCGACCCATGAGGTGTTCTGATAGTTTTACGTAAACATATCAACTTTTTGAGTATTTACCATGGACCCCAAGAAAGTGACGGAGAAAAGAGGAAAACAAAGCAAGAGATGATAGAAAAGCCTGAAAAAGGAGATGCGTTTGGTTGATCTCTCCAAAGAATATGGCCGTAATGCATCTACAATCACCACGTTATTAAAACAAAAGGAAGTTTAAGGAGTTTAAGGCATCGCGTGGGTGGTTGGAGAAGTTCAGAAGGAGGACTGGAATTCACTCTGATGTTCATGGTGGGGTGAGAGGGCATGAACCAAAGAGGGCAAAAAACAATGAGGACAGCAGTTAAAAGGTAAATGACCATCATTATTATTCTTTACTCTATTCTTTGTTTTTTAGGTTATGCACAACTCTCATTTATTGTGTAATAATCTAATCCTAACATGTATTTGTTACATGTTTTGATGCATTTTTAAGCTTTATAAAACATGTCTGAATTTTGGGGGGCTTGGAACGGATTAGGACATTTGCATGGGACAACTACTTACGTCTCTACTTATGACATTTCCTACTTACTAAATTTCTTCCAGAACCAATTAATTTCGTAAGTAGAGGTACCACTGTACTTCTACTGGTCACAGTGGAAAAATGACTGGTGCGTAACAGGAGAATACATGTTTCTTTTTGTATACATAATTTTACAAATGCTTTGTATGTATCTTTAGTAAGTCAACAATTATTCTGCTTTGCTATACAATATTTTTATATGACGGTGTCACAGATCCCCCTCTCCCAGCTGGAGGCACGGGAGGCTGAACCCTGAAGTAAAGCTTCTGTGTCACCACATTAATTCTGTTAATTTTTCTTTTTAAGGTCCCTCTACTGCACTTGGGAATTGATGGGGTCTATTGTCTTTGTCACCGTAGCTTGTCCTGATCACTTGGATGCAAGTTCTGCAGAAAAATGTTCAGTTGTTGTGGAAAGCGGGTGAGCACGGACCCAGACCTGGTTTCCTGCCAGGAGCTGTACACTTCTTCTGTGTGTATTATAATGAACTGACATGCCTCAACTCTCCGTTTGACTCGATTAATCATTTCATTTTGCCTCTGCAGGAGGAAATATAGAGGTTGATGAGGTGGAGGTGGCGCGATTATCTTTTTCAGAGATTTTCACAGCAGTAACTATGCGGGTGTTCAGCCAGTGGTCTCCTGGTAGGCAGGACTGATGGCAAAATAAAACTGATCCACTGATGCCAGTTCTTGTGGTTATCCCCAACATAGGAGATCATCGTCTTGACAGTCCAATTAGACCGGTCTGTGCTGTTGGCTTGGGGGTGATAGCTAGTGCTGAATTTTTAGGCCACTCCCCAGGCTTTGCAGAGGTTTCCCATCTATCAGTGAACCAAGGCCGCCGGTCTGACAACACCTCATGAAAAAAGCCAAAGCGGGTCTGGATCTCATCCTTCAAGCACAACACGATGTGCTTGAAGGATGAGATGAGATCTCTTATGGGAAACATTTGTTAAATAGTCCAAAATGATGAATAAAAATTTACTCCTTTTCTTGTTGTAGGGAAATGGCCCCATCAAATACATTCCCTGCTAAGTTGCGGGATGCTGAAGTTTCTGAATTCAAAATTTTTACCCTGACCTACTTTCATAGGTCAGTAGCTTTGATCTATGAAGGTCTCCCTCGTCTTTCAATCTTATCCAGTTCCTGAGTGTACAAAAGTGGAAATTTTACCTAATTTTCTCAAGGTCAAGGTCATCATCTCATTTTCATCCCCTTTGCTACCCAAGTAATGTGCTTGTTTCATCTTCCTATCTGCAACAGTTGCGAAGATACTTGGTGGACTAACTAAGGGACGGACGAACGGACAAACACTGACAATCACAATACATCACTGTTTTAAAGCGGGATGTGAAAACAACAATACACTGCCCAACACAGGTGTTATACCTGCCTGGTTTTTCTAGGTTATGCTTCAGGATCAGACAGTGAACAAGAAAAGAAAATATCCAAAACAGACAAACACAGATATTAGTTCATTTTACAGTTTTTCTGGTGTGATATGTAGATGTTCACAAATAGCCACAAAGCGGTCAAGTGATATGAGAACCATGGTTCCTATTGAGGCAGAGGTAATGATACTGCCCAGACCAAATGACCCTACACATATGATGTTACCCAATATCCAGCAACCATCAATGAGATCAATTTGAAACAACATGCGCAGATCCACAACACAATTTGAGGCAGCCAGAGAGAGGAGGAGGAGATTAGTTACGGTGTGGAGCTGCCTGGAGAGAAAATGGTGAAATAAACTCACCATTATTTACAGTATTCTTTCCAGCATGTAAAAACATCATAATTGAAACACAAACACATCCTTAGGAACATGAAACACAAAAACATAATTTCAGAACATGGAATTATTCCTTCACATCATGATATTCTATCATTTCACTCTGGACAACTACCAGTTTCATAAATTGACAAAACATTTGCCGACTTGACGTGTGAAATGGAGATGATAACCAGCATGTTGAGAATCACAGTGACAGTACAGATGATGTACATTATGATAGAAGTGAACAGATTCAAAGTAAGGAAGTATAACCTTCCTACAGGAGGAGTTGAGGAGTTGGGGAAAGCAAAGTTGAAAGTACGTTCTCCCCTTGTCAGCGTAGGTTCTCTCTCTCTGGCATCCACCCACATCCACCCAACTCTGAGATAGGCTCCAGCAGCCCTCCTGATCCACCAAAGTAGAAGAACTGGATAAGATGTATAATGGGACGTGATGGGAGTCAGCATCCCCACTGCATGATTTGTAAGGCCAAGTTGAGTAATCCAAGTCCAGAACTGGCAAAAGTAAGGAAACACTTCCTTAAAGCTGCATGGAGATGGGGAATACAAGAACACAACACTGGCTGAATACAAGGCAAATAGAGCCAGACTCGATGAAAAGGCTACTCAGCCGGTTCTCGGCTTTGTAATCATCAACAAACGGATCCTCACAGCAGTATATGAAGTTGCTAAGAAGGGTTTGTGAATGCGCATATGAACCTGGTGGGGTCCAGTACCTCCAACAAGGCTAAAGGTCACCGCGGATGGCCGCCCTCCAGAGTCTGGGTCCTGCCCAGAGTTTTTCCCCTTTGCTGTCACTTGTGCTTCTGCTGGACGGTTCTGGTGGGTTTCTCTGTTCGTAAAAGCAATTTGAAATGTCTGCTGATGCGATTAAGCACTTACAAATAAGAGCTGATGGACTGATTGATAAACACCTTACTTGGCAACAGTAATATATGATATGCTGTTCAGGCGACCCCCGAAGGAAATAGCCAAAAGGAAAAGAAGAAGAAGAATATATAATATGTTGTAAACTACAACATGTTGGTGTCACATGAGTCAACCTGTAGGATCTTAAGTGTAACAATCAGTTTGAAGGATTTCCTGAACCAGGGGTAAAACAAGGCATAGATCAGAGGATTTAGACAAGAATTAAAGTAGAACAGGGTTGTGACAACAACATAAGATGTAGCATCAAGCATGGAGTCCTGACCAGAAAGGTAAATGCAAAAAAGAGGGCACACACATATTAGAAACACAACTACAACAACACCAAGAGTAATGGCTGCTTTCAGCTCTGATTTCTTAGCAGTTACTTTTGTTGAACACTTGAGGGTAACAGATGTAATGTGAGACCTCATGGCTCGAGCCTGAGACACAGCCACCACAAACACTCTCATGTACAGAACTACAATGACAGTAACAGGAATAATAAAGGATAGAAACAGATCAGCAACTCGAGAAATATAATCAATACCAACAATACACTGTCCAACACAGGTGTTATACCTGCCTGGGCTTTTTAGGTTATCTTTCAGTATCAGACAGTGAATGAGAATAGAAAACATCCAACACAGACAAACACAAATATTATTTCTTTTTACAGTGACTTTGGTGGAATAATGTAGAGGGTCACAAATAGCCACATAGCGGTCAACTGATATGAGAACCATGGTTCCTATTGAGGCAGGGGTAACAATATATTCCAAGCCAAAAAACACAACACATATGTTATCACCCAAATACCAGCAGCCATCTAAGACAATAATCTGAAAAACCATAATGAGGCCAACAAAGCTGTCTGACACAGCCAGAGAGAGGAGGAGGAGGTTGGTGGGGGTGTGGAGCTGCCTGGAGAGAAAAGAATAAAATTTAATCATCATCTGTAGTATTATCATTCCTGCAGAAAAAAAAGAAGAAGTCATGACTGAATCACAAAAGCCTCATTCAGAAACATGAAGCTTGTTAAAACCATTTTGTTCATCATTTTGTTCAGCTACCAGGTTCATAACACTAAAGAAACATTTGCTCACTTGAAGTGTGAGATGGAGATGATGACCAGCATGTTGAGAAAAACAGTAACAACAGAGATGGAGGACAGTGTGATGTAAGCAATTATGGATACAATGTATGGATGTATAATTTTCCTGCAGGAGGAGTTCAGAAATTGTGGAAAACAAAGTTCATCTTCAACAAAGGATGACATCATCAGGAGGAGATGAGAAGTTACTGAACTCCGCCACCTTTCTTCCTGATGCTGCTTGTACCGAATTATTTATCTCTTTCCTTCCTCCACATCACTCCTCCCTCCACCATTTTTTAAATGAGGGAGTGACTTGAAGTATTTCCTGTAATTACATCACCTACTTTCATCAAACCCAAAACAACAATCCTACACACAGTTGAAATAAAATAAATAATTATATTTTCAATGTCTGTGGGGTTTGTGATTGTTGGTTTGGGGGCTCAGTATCATGTGAGAGGGTGTGGTGGAGATGACTCAGGTAGGCAAAAGTAGAACTAGGAATTAAACACGCCAGGTGTGCGTGTGAATGAGAGGGACCCCAGTGGAAGAGTGAGGTTACAGGGAGAAGAGATCAAGAAATGGAGGATTTTAAGTACTTAGGGTCAACAGTCCAGAGCAATGGAGAGTGTGGAAAAGAGGCGAAGAAGTGTGTCAGAAATGCTAAGAGCAACTGAATAAGAGATGGGCGGGGTTGAGCCAGTTTACACTGCACGAAAAGGGGCTTGTATTTCCCTCAAATCCAACTTTAGATTACTCAAGTGGAAAGGCTAGGCCAGGTGCCTTCCTAGCCTAATTTTATCAGTGGTGTTATGGTTGGGGCTTATTTTGGGCTCAGTATCAGGTCAGAAAGGGTACTGCACATCTTTTGGACTTGCTTTACGTTGGTTGATGACATTTCATCTCTAATCCAAGAGGTTCTACAGTTCTAAAATGGACAAGAACTGAAAAACCTGAGGCGAGTCCACTTTGTTTTTGCTCTTCTTGACTTACCTTGACCTCAATGACTGAGGACCTAAATTACATCTTTGAGGGAACCCATTAAGGCAGCAAAATTCTGATTTTGGAGACTGTATGGCACTCCAGTAACCCTGCATCCTGGGAATACAATACTAACCAAATACAGTACAAGAGTGTAGTAGCTGTTATGCAGGAAATGAAAGTAATGCTTATGCTGCTGCAATGCTAGAAATGTCCTCACTGGGGACTCACAAAGGAGTATCTTATTTTACACAAGCAACTGTTTAACTCCTGAACTGAATTAGAGGAGTCACCAAAGCTTTCCCCAGCTCTGCCAGGAAAAGTCCCCTCTTTAAACTCTTCACTTATTCCAGGTTGGATAGAAGGCTGTCCACACCACATACTGTATGCATTGAAGGATGTTATGAAACAGCGCTACAGACCAGTGGGGGGTTATTTGCTCTCAGGTCCATGAAACAGTAAGCTGCAATAAAAGAAAGAATAAATAAGAGATTGTTTACAATGTTGAATCTGTCGTAGCCAAAATGGTATCATTCACATAAATAACAATAAAAGGCATAATGGATGAAACTTTACATGACCTTATCAAGGCAGTCAATGCCCCTTTACTTCTTGTTGTAGTTCTGGCTCATCAGCGGATTCTGGTCCTCTGTGGTGCTGAGAGTGGCCTCTTTGTGTAGTGACACAACACGCACACCCAGGTATCTGTTCATCTACGTTTGACATTGTAGAAGAGCAGCATAGAAACCCACAAAATAATAAACTCAAATAATAAAAATTATAACAAAAACACAACAGGTTGATGAGGGGGGGGGGTGCTTAATGTCTCATAACATGTCACGTGTCCGACACTTTCCAAGAAAAAATATTACGTAAGTGACGGCTACTTAAAATAAACTACCAATGGAGACAAAGAGGGAGGATGGATGTGGAGGAAGATGGAATATATCATTTAGCACAGAGACCTTCAGGAAGAAAGGTGCCAGAACTACGCAGCTTCTCATCTCCTCCTGGTGATGTCATCCTTTGATGAAGATGAACTTTGCTTTCCACAGCTCCTCAACTCCTCCTGCAGGAAGACCACGCGTCCTTACTTTGAATCCATGGTCATTATTAGCGTAATGTCTTTCATCTCTATTGTTACTGTAATTCTCAACATGCTGGTCATCATCTCCATCTCACACTTCAGGTAGGAAAATATTTCGTCAGTTTTATAAACTGGAAGTTGTTCAGAATGAAATGGTAGAATATAAGGATGTGAAAAAAGAGTTCCATGTTCTGACATTATGCTTTTGTGTGACAGATACGACTTTTTTACATGCTGGAAAAATAATACTTTGAATAATTCGTTTATTTGACTTTTTTCCCTCCAGGCAGCTCCACACCCCCACCAACCTCCTCCTTCTCTCTCTGGCTGTCTCAGATTGCATCATGGGCCTCATCATGTTGTTGCAAATTGACCTCATTGATGGTTGCTGGTTTTCAGGTGACATCATATGTGTTGTGTTTTACGCTATGGGCTCTATGATTACCTCTGCTTCAATAGGAACCATGGTTCTCATATCAGTTGACCGCTATCTTGCTATCTGTGACCCTCTACATTATTTTACTAAAGTCACTGTAAAAAGAATTAATATCTGTGTTTGTCTGTGTTGGATGTTTTCTGTTCTTGTTCATTGTCTGATTCTGAAGGATAACCTAAAAAACCCAGGCAGGTATATCACCTGTGTTGGACAGTGTGTAATTACTCTAGATTCTGCGTCTGGACTGGCTGATTCAATTTTATCCTTTATTATTCCTGTTACTATCATTGTAGTTCTGTACATGAGAGTGTTTGTGGTGGCTGTGTCTCAGGCTCGAGCCATGAGGTCTCACATTACATCTGTCACCATCAAGTGTTCTAAAAAAGGAACTGCTAAGAAATCAGAGATGAAAGCAGCCATTACTCTTGGAGTTGTTGTAGTTGTGTTTCTGATATGTGTCTGCCCTTTTTTTTGTATTATGCTGTCTGGTCAGGACTCCATGCTCAATGCTACATCTTCAGTCTTTGTCCTAACTCTGTTTTCTTTTAACTCTTGTCTGAATCCTCTGATCTATGCCTTGTTTTACCCCTGGTTCAGAAAATCCATCAAACTGATTGTGACACTTAAGATTCTGTCTGCTGATTCACGTGACACTAGCAAACTCTAAAGAGTTAATGTGACACGTAAAGAAATTCTCATCCTCAAGATGTAATCTCGGTGCAAAGTGTAAATACATTCTTGCTGAGAAGTTTTGCCTCTCATCCAACAGACTTCTTCATTTCTGACCAGTGGAGGACAGATATTTCCATTTATAGCCGTCGGATCAATAGTCAGTTTTGAACACAATGGAATACATGGAACACTTTGAATATACAATGAAACTACTTGTTACAGTTACAGGAAGTATTGATCAAATTTTAAGAAATAGGAATTATTTTCAGAATATTTTTTTTAAAATAAAAGAACAACCACAGTTATTCACACCTGTATCAACCTTTAACATGTCATTTTGTTTTTTGTTAGATTACCACAGTTGTAAACTAGTTGTATGTCACTTTCCAATGGTGTATCATGTCTTGCATTTATTGAAAGGTTTCATAGAGTGATGCCAGGGTTCAATGCAGTGTTGGTGTTTGACCTTGACTCTTTTGGCAGAGAATTCTCTCACTCTTCCAATGTTTACTGGATTGCAGACTGTGAAATTACTAAGACATCTCAAAGAACTTGCTGTATATAACAGTGGACCACATTACAGTACAAGGTACGCAAACAAAGGACAGTAACAGAACTTTACAATGCCCTCCATTGCATTTTTTTTCCAAAATACACCTACTCAGTTTTGGTTTAACACTAATCAGTCTCTAGCTACAGAGATTCCATTTTACACATCATATTTTATTTGAAGGGTATTGAGGTCTTACATTTATAGAGAACTCACGTTCCATTTTCCCTGGAAGTTCATGCCTTACAATGAACATCCTTAAAGGTTTCTAAACTACGACACATTTATCTGAAGTCCAGCTTCTCTTGATAGTTTTTTTATTTTTTTTTTATTTACCCAAATAAGCATGTAATAACAGGACATAGATAAGAGAAATTAAGTCATCTATTGTCACACTGCTAAAAATATTGACTTTCTATAGAAGAGCTGCTGAGACAATGTATTAAATTAAACGTACAGCATGAATTAAGGACCATTAACATTGACAGTAAATAGAAAACAAGAAGCTCACACAATTAAAAAACCAAACTGATTATGTAATTGCAGAATGAACCCTAAATGCATTAAAAATTGATATCACTCTTTTTGGCTGCTTCTGTTAGCAAAGGTTACTGGGGTTTTCTTTAACATTTGTAATAATTTATTAGACTTTTTTTGGGTTCCGCCCATATTTTGTCTGTATGCACGTCCTCTATGTATTTTTACGGTGTTATGAACTGACGTGAGATAATAAATAAAATGATATTAAAACAAAATTGAGCTTGTGTTGTGTCATGCTGCGTACTTCGGGTAAACATGAGTCGCACAAGGTATTCTTAGAGGTTAGGTCTCTCTGTGCAACATTAGCACCTTCCTTTATTCCTTTATATTTCCATGGGTTATCTCAGTGATGCACAGCGATAAGGAAGTGTGAAATAAACCCACCATTATTTACAGTGTCATCTTTCCAGCATGTAGAATTTGTAGAATTATTTATGATGCAGGTAGATAAAAAGTCATCACTGTATCACAAAATAATCATTGAAGAATCTGAAACTCTTTTTCCATGTTTTGATATTTTACCATTTCACTGTTAACATCTATGTTTCTTAAACTGATACAATATTTACCAAGTTGATGTATGAGATGGAAATGAGAACCAGCATGTTGAGAATCACAGCAACAGTTGAGATGGAGGACAGTGTGATACACGTGACAAGAGTCAAAGCAAATGACGTCTGATGTTCCTGCAAGAGGAGTTGAGGAGCTGTGGAAAGCAAAGTTTATCTTCATTGAGGGATGTCATCGTTAGAATGAGATGAGAAATTACTGAGCTCTGGCACTTTTCTGCCTGAAGCTGTCTGTTCTTTCTTCTACGCAGGGGTGTGCTGGGGCATTGCTCTGAGTGTGGTGAACAACAACAGACAGAACAGGCTGATTTGCCGGGCTGGATGACATTTTTTTTATCATCACAGGCTGCACCATCTCAGTAATCTTGTTCGCACTAGTAATGGACATGATTGTGAAGTTAGCTGAGCCAGAGTGCTGGAGCCGCCAGATGCAATCAGGAATCTGCCTGCCACCAATCGGCCTTCATGGATGACCTGACAGTCACCATGCTGTCTGTGCCAGGAAGCAGAGGGATCCTGCAGGGACTGTCAAGGCTGATCCAGTATGCTCGTATGACCTTCAAACCAGCCAAGTCTAGATCACTAGTGGTGAAGTAGGGCAAGGTCACAGACAGGTTCCGATTCAACATCGAAGGTCAGCAAATACCAATCATCTCTGAAAAGCCTGACCCCCGTCTGCTTCCTTGGCTGGCGATATCAAAAGCTACACTATGGACTTGCTTCACCATCTACTAGGGGAGTCTGGTTCCATCTCATTGGGTTCAGCTGTGGTGTTTGGGAACAATGACTTAGGCATCATTTGGTCTGTGGTGGATCCTCTGCAATTGGTGACCTCTGTGTGCTTCATCGACTGGTGGTGACTCACTCTAGTGGATGGATCAGCGTGCCTTTGTCATACATTTATTACTGTTATTGTCATTAGTATTATAACTGTGTTGTTAATCTGTACATGTGATATCTATTGTTTTGTCTGTCCACTCCTGGAAGAGGGGTCCCTCCTCTGTAGTCTTCCTGAGGTTTCTCCCATCCATTTTTTCCCCTGTTAAAAGGGTTTTGGGGCAGTTGATCCTTATCCCATGTGAGGGTCGTGCTGCTCGCAGTACACAGAGGTCAGAGGGATTTCAGATTGTAAAGACCTTTGAGACATTCTTTGTGAATCTGGGCTATATAAGAATAAATAAACTTGAAACTTGAAACTTGGAAGAGCTTGGGTGAGGTGCTTGATAGCAACCTCAGGCACGCCTCATCTACTCAATTCACTGGCAAGGAGCTGGACAGCTGGCTAAAACCATCGACAAATCTGGACTCCCAGGTAAGTTTAAAGCCTGGACATACCAGCATGAAATTCTTCCAAGGATACTATGGCCGCTAGTTGTCTATGAGGCCTCCATGATCACCGTGGAGATCTTGGAGAGAAAGGCCAGCAGCTGTCTCAGGAGATGGTTGGCTTTGCCTAAAGGCCTCAGCAACATTGCCCTTTATGGCAACAACACAAAGCTTTGAGTGCCACTGAATTCGCTGGAAGAAGAGTTCAAGGTCACATGGACACAAGAGGTGCTGATGTACAGAGTCTCAAGAGAACCAAAGGTGGCCTAGGCAGGAATGGAGGTAAGATAGGAAGGAAGTGGAGTGCCCACGCTGTGGTGCCGGTTACTGAATCCTGGCTGCGCCGTAAAGATCTGGTGGGCGTGGTGGCCCATGGTAAAGCAAGCTTGGGACTGTTCCCAACATCTCGGCGCAAAAGCACGGGGAAGGAGGCAGATTCAGGAGGAGATGAGGGCAGCAGTGGAGGAAGGAAGATCTAGCAAAGCAGCTAGGTTGAGGCAACAAGGGGCCTCCGCTGACTGACCACTGAACCACAACGCTTCACCTTCCTGATTCAGGCAGTGTACGATGTCCTGCCTAGCCCGGTGAACCCGTACTCCTGGGGGAGCGTAGAGACCCTGAATTGCCAAAAGTGCTAAGTAAGGAGAACATTGCAACATATATTGAGCTCCTGCCCAAAAGCCCCCAGTCGGCTGGGATAGGCTGCAGCTCCCTGCAACCACCGACACTGGAAGAAGTGGGTTTGGAAGATGAATGAATGAATGAATGAATGAATGAATGAATGAATGAATGAATGAATGAATGAATGAATGAATGAATGAATGAATGAATGAAACTGATAAAAAAAACACTACAAGGTGATGCGGGTGCTCATTGTTTCATAAAATGTCACATGTGCCCTAGACTTTCCAGAAAAAATATTGACATAATTACAGGAAAGGACGTAAGTGACGGCTACAATAAACTACCAATGGAGGGTAAGAGGGAGGAGGGATGTGGAGGAAGAATGAATATATCAGTTAGCACAGAGAGGGTCATGCAGAAAGCTGACAGCTACGCAGCTTCTGATCTCTTTCTAATGATGACGTCCTTTGATGAGGATGAACTTTGCTTTCCACAGCTCCTCAACGCCTCCTGTAGGAAGGTCAAACTCCCTGATCATGAACCCTTGCTCTCTTATATCATACTGTCCTTCATCTCTATTGTGACTGTGATTCTCAACATGCTGGTCATCATCTCCATCTCACACTTCAAGTAGGCAAAAATGTCATCAGATTTTGAAACTGGTAGCTGTTCAGAATGAAATGGTAGAATATCAGAATGTGAAGAAATTATTTTATGTTCCAAAATAATGCTTTGTGTTTCAGCTATGACTTTTTTTTACATGCTGTAATGATAATACGTGGAACAAATGGTGAGTTTAATTCACTCTTTTCTCTCCAGGCAGCTCCACACCCCCACCAACCTCCTCCTCCTCTCTCTGGCTGTCTCAGATTGCATCGTGGGCCTCATGTTGTTGTTTCAAATTGACCTCATTGATGGTTGCTGGTTTTCGGGTGACATCATATGTGTTGTGCATTACGCTATGGGCTCTGTGATTTCTTCTGCCTCAATAGGAACCATGGTTCTCATATCAGTTGACCGCTATCTTGCTATCTGTGACCCTCTACATTATTCTACCAAAGTCACTGTAAAAAGAATTAATATCTGTGTTTGTCTGTGTTGGATGTTTTCTGTTCTTGTTCATTGTCTGATTCTGAAGGATAACGTGGAACAACCAGGCAGGTATATCACCTGTGTTGGGCAGTGTGTAATTACTCTAGATTCTGCGTCTGGACTGGCTGATTCAATTTTATCCTTTATTATTCCTGTTACTATCATTATAGTTCTGTACATGAGAGTGTTTGTGGTGGCTGCATCGCAGGCTCGAGCCATGAGGTCTCACATTACATCTGTCACCATCAAGTGTTCTAAAAAAGGAACTGCTAAGAAATCAGAGATGAAAGCAGCCATTACTCTTGGAGTTGTTGTAGTTGTGTTTCTGATATGTGTCTGCCCTTTTTTTTGTATTGTGCTGTCTGGTCAGGACTCCATGCTCAATGTTAAATCTTCAGTCTTTGTCCTAACTCTGTTTTCTTTTAACTCTTGTCTGAATCCTCTGATCTATGCCTTGTTTTATCCCTGGTTCAGAAAATCCATCAAACTGATTGTGACACTTAAGATTCTGAGTGCTGATTCACGTGACACTAGCAAACTCTAAAGAGTTAATGTGACACGTAAAGAAATTCTCATCCTCAAGATGTAATCTTGGTGCAAAGTGTAAATACATTCTTGCTGAGAAGTTTTGCCTCTCATCCAACAGACTTCTTCATTTCTGACCAGTGGAGGACAGATATTTCCATTTATAGCCGTCGGAACAATAGTCAGTTTTGAACACAATGGAATACATGGAACACTTTGAATATACAATGAAACTACTTGTTACAGTTACAGGAAGTATTGATCAAATTTTAAGAAATAGGAATTATTTTCAGAATTTTTTTAAAAAAAATAAAAGAACAACCACAGTTATTCACACCTGTATCAACCTTTAACATGTCATTTTGTTTTTTGTTAGATTACCACAGTTGTAAACTAGTTGTATGTGACTTTCCAATGGCGTATCATGTCTTGCATTTATTGAAAGGTTTCATAGAGTGATGCCAGGGTTCAATGCAGTGTTGGTGTTTGACCTTGCCTCTTTTGGCAGAGAATTCTCTCACTCTTCCAATGTTTACTGGATTGCAGACTGTGAAATTACTAAGACATCTCAAAGAACTTGCTGTGTATAATAGTGGACCACATTGCAGTAGAAAGTACGCAAACAAAGGACAGTAACAGAACTTTACAATGCCCTCCATTGCATTTTTTTTTTCAAAATACACCTACTCAGTTTTGGTTTAACACTAATCAGTCTCTAGCTACAGAGATTCCATTTTACACATCAAATTTTATTTGAAGGGTATTGAGGTCCTACATTTATAGAGGACTCACGTTCCATTTTCCCTGGAACTTCATGCCTTACAGTGAACATCCTTAAAGGTTTCTAAACTACGACACATTTATCTGAAGTCCAGCTTCTTAATAGTTCTTCTTAAAAGTCATCTATTGTCACACTGGTAAAAAATATTGACTTTCTATAGAAGAGCTGCTGAGACAATGTATTAAATTACACGTACAGCATGAATTAAGGACCATTAACATTGACAGTAAATAGAAAACAAGAAGCTCACACAATTAAAAAACCAAACTGATTATGTAATTGCAGAATGAACCCTAAATGCATGAACATTTAATATCACTCTTTTTGGCTGCTTCTGTTAGCAAAGGTTACTGGGGTTTTCTTTAACATTTGTAATAATTTATTTGACTCTTTTTGGGTTCCGCCCATATTTTGTCTGTATGCACGTCCTCTATGTATTTTTACGGTGTTATGAACTGACGTGAGAGAATAAATAAAATGATATTAAAACAAAATTGAGCTTGTGTTGTGTCATGCTGCGTACTTCGGGTAAACATGAGTCGCACAAGGTATTCTTAGAGGTTAGGTCTCTCTGTGCAACATTAGAACCTTCCTTTATTCCTTTATATTTCCATGGGTTATCTCAGTGATGCACAGCGATAAGGAAGTGTGAAATAAACCCACCATTATTTACAGTGTCATCTTTCCAGCATGTAGAATTTGTAGAATTATGTATGATGCAGGTAGATAAAAAGTCATCACTGTATCACAAAATAATCATTGAAGAATCTGAAACTCTTTTTCCATGTTTTGATATTTTACCATTTCACTGTTAACATCTATGTTTCTTAAACTGATACAATATTTACCAAGTTGATGTATGAGATGGAAATGAGAACCAGCATGTTGAGAATCACAGCAACAGTTGAGATGGAGGACAGTGTGATACACGTGACAAGAGTCAAAGCAAATGACGTCTGATGTTCCTGCAAGAGGAGTTGAGGAGCTGTGGAAAGCAAAGTTCATCTTCATTGAGGGATGTCATCGTTAGAATGAGATGAGATCTGGCTATTTTTCTGCCTGAAGCTGTCTGTTCTTTCTTCTACGCAGGGGTGTGCTGGGGCGTTGCTCTGAGTGTGGTGAACAACAACAGACAGAACAGATATACTTCTCGTTTCAGAGAGAACTAAGACCATCATCATCATGGAACTGACGGTGCCTTAGGAGGCCCGCTTGGGAGAGGCTCATGAAAAGAAGAGAACCAAATATGAACAGCTGGTCATCATTTCCCAGCATCAGGGCTGGAAAGTGAGGCGCATGCCCATTGAGGTAGGCTGTGGGGGATTTGTGTCAACTTACTCTACAAAGCTCTCAGTGTACTGGGGATCACAGGAACACCAAAGAGCAGAACCATCAAGAACATCACTGAAGCAGCTGATAAAAGCCTCGAGATGGCTCTGGATCTGGATCTGGAGAGAAGGCCCACAGGGACTAGCGAATGCCATCTGAACACACACCATGGTCTGATTAACTGAGATGGGGTCACCTGGAAGAGGGTGTATAATGTTGAGTCCCAAAACACCCATTGACACCAGGTTACATTACTGATGATGTGTTCAGATGCATTGGAAGATGCATTCAAGTACTTTATTTTGACTAGGCTGACTATTCTGTTTTTCTATTTATTTATTCACTTATTCGTTTTAAGGTTCTTGCTTTTAATTTCTCACACAACATGGATTCTTACAGAGTGGGGACATTAAATGTCAATGGAGCCATAGAACAAAAGAACAGGATGCTGGTGTTACACATAGCCCAGAAGAAAAATGTGGATTTTATGTTTTTAGAAGTAACATACAGCAATGAGAGCAAAGAGTACTTTGCACCTCACCCCATAGTGCAAGTAATAGATGATTGTTTATAGTTGTATTTTCCCGTTTTACTTGACAAAAACCAGCATTCTGAAGTTCCCTCATTGTGTGAGACCTGAACGAGGTGGCAGTCAGAATCTCTTTTGGATATACTGTATGTACTATACAATAGACATGATCCCTCTCACAGCTTTATTCTGCTTTGAGAAAAACCCCTCTCATTGGTTCATGTATGCTACTGTAAAAGAAAGACCTCTCAGCTCAATACTACACACCAGCTGTGATCAAACTCCTTGTTTCTCTGTTTCATATGAGTCACCTCCACATCCACGGAACCCCAAACCCCAAAGACATTGAAAAAAGTCGGAAAATGTGTGTGTTTAGTGTTTGGAGTCTGATGAAAGTAGATGATGTAATGAGAGGAAAAATTTCAGGCCACTCCCTTCAAAACTATCATTAAACCGCGGTGAAGAGGGAGGAGGGATGTGGAGGAAGAAAAGAGATAAAACAGTATAAACAGAAAGCTGACGGAGTTCAGTAGCTTCTCATCTCCTCCTGATGATGACATCTTTTGATGAAGATGAACTTTGTTTTCCACAATTTCTGAACTCCTCCTGCAGGAAAATCATAAATCCATACATTGTATCCATAATTGCTTACATCACACTGTCCTCCATCTCTGTTGTTACTGTTTTTCTCAACATGCTTGTCATCATCTCCATCTCACACTTTAGGTAAGCAAGTGTTTTTCAGTGTCATGACAAATGTACAAACTGAAACGGTTTTGAAGTACCTTTCATTTGTCTGAATGAAGTTTTCATGACTCACTTATGGCTGTTTTATATGCAGGAATAATAATGTTATAGATGATGGAGCAAATGTCTCTTTTTTCTCTCCAGGCAGCTCCACACCCCCACCAACCTCCTCCTCCTCTCCCTGGCTGTGTCAGATTGTATTGTTGGCCTCATTATGGTTTTTCAAATTATACTGTTGGACGGCTGCTGGTTTTTGGGTGACATCATGTGTGTTGTGTATTTTGCCCTGGACTATATCATTACATCTGCCTCAATAGGAACCATGGTTCTCATTTCAGTTGACCGCTATGTGGCTATTTGTGACCCTTTACATTATTCCACCAGTATAACTGTAAAAAGAATTAATATTTGTGTTTGTCTGTGTTGGATGTTTTCTGTTCTTGTTCACTGTCTGATGTTGAAGGATAACCTGGAAAAACCAGGCAGGTATAACACCTGTGTTGGGCAGTGTGTTATTGTTCTTGATTATGTTGCTGGACTTGTTGATCTGTTTCTATCCTTTATTATTCCTGTTACTATCATTGTAGTTCTGTACATGAGAGTGTTTGTGGTGGCTGTGTCTCAGGCTCGAGCCATGAGGTCTCACATTACATCTGTCACCATCAAGTGTTCAACAAAAGTAACTGCTAAAAAATCAGAGCTGAAAGCAGCCATTACTCTTGGGGTTGTTGTAGTTGTGTTTCTGATATGTGTGTGTCCATATTTTAGTGTTTTACTTTCTGGCCAAGACTCCATGCTTGATGCTTCTTCTTCAGCCTTCATTATATGTCTGTTCTATTTTAATTCTTGTCTAAATCCTGTGATATATGCTTTGTTTTATCCGTGGTTCAGAAAATCCATCAAATTGATTGTGACCTTTAAGATCCTACATGCAAATTCATGTGACACCAACATTGTGTAGACAGTGTGAACATGACAAACGAAAGGGGTTTGAAACATGTGTCAGTGCTGTGATGTATGTTTAAATTGTTTAAAACATTCAAATTGTTGAATCTTTCAATTACAAAGGTTAGACATGTTACAAAATTCATTCATTCATTCATCTTCCAACCCGCTTAATCCGCTAACGCAGGTCGCAGGGAGCCGGTGCCTATCCCGGCAGTCTCAGGGCGTGAGGCAGGGGACAAATGTTTCCATGCCCAGCACCAAACCCGACATGCAGTTAGCTCTCTGCTTGAATTTATTCATGGCAATGGACTATGACACATGGCAATATGCTATTAAAGGTCATTAACAAGACTTTAAGTCACTCCAGGAACGGATGAAGACATGTGCAAACACGTCTTCATCATGTCTACTGGGACTGAATGGACTTAAATTGGTACTTGAACTGGATGAGCCCCCAAGTTGTTCAGCTCGTAGACTGCAACAACATGTACAGCGGTTGGCTCCAAAAGTTAACAAAAGTTTATGAAACATAAACGAATCCATCAACATGGCATTAATCAAAAGTCCAGGTGTCATCCAAGTCTTCAACCAAACGTCTGTGAGGGGAAGATGGGGTTAAATGACCCGGGAAACACCGGCCAGGTGTTCCCAGTTACTTGATGATTGTGAAGATGATAATGCTGCTCAGTTGTGGACCTGCAACACAAAGCCATGACAAAAGAGAAAACAGAAACTGAGAGAGAACTGCCCTTTGTGTTGCTGACCACCCTGTGTGTCTGTTGTCAGACACACAGCATTGCAAGCACACATACTGTTGTCTCGAGGTCATTGCCGTCAGGTTCTCACCCAGCAGAGGTGGCTGGCGCTTCCTCTCCAGATTCTTCTCGTACGTCCGCTGAGCCACCGCCGCCCCACACAGAAGTAGTGTGTTGATGAAGTAAACTTAACAGGAAGGTTTTTGTTGTAAACTTGTGAGGAATAAATGGACTTCCAGGCGTGCATAAAAAAAGTTATTTACTTCCAAAACACTGGAATACACAGAAACATGCACATCATGCAGTTCATTGGGCGCTGCAGACTGTCTGTACACTGAAAATGGCCCGCGCCTTTTTAAAGCACCCTTAAGGTCACCTGGCTGCCCAAAGTGCCCATGTGAGCTCTGGTCATTGTTCCCGTACATTCATTAACTAAAATACTACATTTGACATTACAGATGAACAGAATAGGAACCCACAAAATAATAAACTCAAAAATAAAAAAACTATGAGTGGCATGGTGGCACAGTTGGTGGCAATTTGCATGCTCTCCCCGTGGGTTCTCTGTGGGTTCTCCGGTACCCTCTCATCTCCAAAAACATGTGCTTCAGGTTGGTTGGCCGGTTCTAAATGAACTCTAGGTGTGAGTGTGTGAGCGTACGTTTGTCTGTGTACACTGGCATCGCGCCCTGAGTGTCCCCTGCCTCACGCCCCCAGTCGGCTGGGATAGGCTGCAGCTCCCCACAACCATCGACAGCGGAAGAAGTAGGTTTGAAAGATGAATGAATGAATGAATGAATGAATGAATGAATGAATGAATGAATGAAAATGATAAAATAAAACACTACAAGGTGATGCGGGTGCTCATTGTTTCATAAAATGTCACATGTGCCCTAGACTTTCCAGAAAAAAATATTGACATAATTACAGGAAAGGACGTAAGTGACGGCTACAATAAACTACCAATGGAGGGTAAGAGGGAGGAGGGATGTGGAGGAAGAATGAATATATCAGTTAGCACAGAGAGGGTCATGCAGAAAGCTGACAGCTACGCAGCTTCTGATCTCTTTCTAATGATGACGTCCTTTGATGAGGATGAACTTTGCTTTCCACAGCTCCTCAACGCCTCCTGTAGGAAGGTCAAACTTCCTGATCATGAACCCTTGCTCTCTTATATCATACTGTCCTTCATCTCTATTGTGACTGTGATTCTCAACATGCTGGTCATCATCTCCATCACACACTTCAAGTAGGCAAAAATGTCATCAGATTTTGAAACTGGTAGCTGTTCAGAATGAAATGGTAGAATATCAGAATGTGAAGAAATTATTTTATGTTCCAAAATAATGCTTTGTGTTTCAGCTATGACTTTTTTTTACATGCTGTAATGATAATACGTGGAACAAATGGTGAATTTAATTCACTCTTTTCCCTCCAGGCAGCTCCACACCCCCACCAACCTCCTCCTCCTCTCTCTGGCTGTCTCAGATTGTATTGTGGGCCTCATGTTGTTGTTTCAAATCGACCTCATTGATGGTTGCTGGTTTTCAGGTGACATCATATGTGTTGTGCATTACGCTATGGGCTCTGTGATTTCTTCTGCCTCAATAGGAACCATGGTTCTCATATCAATTGATCGCTATCTTGCTATCTGTGACCCTCTACATTATTCTACCAAAGTCACTGTAAAAAGAATTAATATCTGTGTTTGTCTGTGTTGGATGTTTTCTGTTCTTGTTCATTGTCTGATGCTGAAGGATTACCTAGAACAACCAGGCAGGTATAACACCTGTGTTGGGCAGTGTGTAATTACTCTAGATCCTGTGTCTGGACTGGCTGATTCAATTTTATCCTTTATTATTCCTGTTACTATCATTGTAGTTCTGTACATGAGAGTGTTTGTGGTGGCTGTGTCTCAGGCTCGAGCCATGAGGTCTCACATTACATCTGTTACCATCAAGTGTTCTAAAAAAGGAACTGCTAAGAAATCAGAGCTGAAAGCAGCCATTACTCTTGGTGTTGTTGTAGTTGTGTTTCTGATATGTGTGTGCCCTTTTTTTTGTATTATGCTGTCTGGTCAGAACTCCATTCTCAATGTTAAATCTTCAATCTTTGTCATAACTCTGTTCACTTTTAACTCTTGTCTGAATCCTCTGATCTATGCCTTGTTTTATCCCTGGTTCAGAAAATCCATCAAACTGATTGTTACACTGAGGATTCTGCGAGTTGATTCACTTGACACTAGCAAACTCTAAAGAGTTAATGTAAAGAAATCTCATCCTCAAGATGTAATCTCGGTGCAAAGTGCAAATACATTCTTGCTGAGAAGTTTCGTCTCTCATCCAACAGACTTCTTCATTTCTGACCAGTGGAGGACAGATATTTCCACTTTCAATCGTCGGAACAATAGTCAGTTTGGAGCATAATGGAATACATGGAACACCTTCAATATATAATGAAACTACAGCGGTGAAGCATTAATCATATTCCAGATATTTTCACTAGAAACAGGAATTATTTTCATACCTTACATATTATGTTGGAGTTTGGGGAAATACCAGAACACAATCAATCCTCTGATCATATTACAGAAAAGAGCAGTGCGGATCATTCACAAGATTGGTTTTATAGAACATACTCATAACCTGCTTACGCAGTCAAATTTGCTAAAATGTGATGATTTTGGACAATGTAATACATCAATACTTTTATATAAAAGCATTCATAAATTATTACCAGCAAACCTCCAACAAGTCTTTATAACTGCAGTCAGGGCTCGTAACTTGAGAGGTTGTGGATATTTTTCATTGGCGAGGGCTCAAAACGATCGTAAACGTTTTGGTGTGTCTGTGTGCGGAGAGAAAGACCGGAACAACCTGGAGTCACAACACAAGAAATGACTCATCAATTCAAACTGTTATATAAACATTGTGTCTGGTCAAAATATAGAGATGAGGGTCTTTAACTCAAATGGCTTTTGCTCTGTTTCGTAATGTTAACATGTGCTCAATGTTTCCTTACCATCGTTGGTATTTTGTTAATTAGTGTTGTTGGTATTTTGTCCATTACCATTGTTGGTATATTGTGCCTTCCTTATATTGTTGTATAAATTGCTATTACAATGTAAAAATTATTGTTGCCTATGGTGATGCCATCATGATGCAATTATTGTATAATTATCCTTGAACGAAGTACATACGACAGTATATGTTGTATGTACAGGATGTTAATTTGAATCATATCTTCTTCTTTTCCTTTCGGCTTTTCCCTTCAGAGGTCGCCACAGCGAATCAGTTGCCTCCATCTAACCCTGTCTTCTGCAATACAGATTTATATTGTTCATTTATAAATAAATGAAAATAAAAATCTGTTTCCATGCCCAGCACCAAACTTGACCTGTGCTCAGCTCTCTGCTTGAATTAAATGACTTACCTTTTTTGATTACAGTATTTGGTCGATTTTTAAATTGTGTTCAATTTATTTGGGGTTATAGTTATAATAACTCTTCTGCTATTGTTCCAGTAACACATTTCATATGTGCAACACAGACCCACAGAGATCCATTCAATCATCCATGCATTTTCTTAATGATGAGACAATCCTAATCTTCTCGTCTTCAGCCACTGTACCAGATTTGTGGGTCACGGGTGTTGCTGAATCCTATCTCAGCTGATTATGGCCGAGAGTTGGAGTACTGTATTAATTTCGTTATCATTAAGACTAATAAATGAAAAGCTATTCTAAAATGTCGCTCTCTAATTACTTATTTTAATGGACACATCAGTAGCCGGTGCTGTACAGCAGTGGTCCCCAACCTTTTTTGCGCCACAGACCTGTTTCATCTAAGACAATATTTTCACGGGCCGGTCTTCATTTGCTCAATAATCTTAATGACGCCAGGACAGCTGTAGAATAATAATAAATCATTATGGTCACCGCAGAATATCACAAATTTCCCCACTGTGGGACAATAAAGGTCTATTATTATTATTATTATATCACAAAGACAGGAGGTTGGAAATGGAAGCAGAGTTTTCCATACTTATTGGGCGAGCTCAGGATAATTTGCCTTGACTTTAATCCAGAACATTGGTGCTTAATTTAAGGGTAATGGATGGTAACCTGTCATGTAACCGAGACCTGTCAAGAGGGACAGACGCATGCATTCATGTGCGGAATGACGCACAGACGTCACTTTACACAATAAAACATCTTTAGACCAGCAATCAATAAAAAGAAAAGAAAGTCAAACTTTCTGTGCTGCCCTGTATCTAATGTCCCGGGTCGCGACCCGGTGGTTGAGGACCACTGACATACACGGTTGTAACAGAGGATCGGGTAATTTTTCAAAATTACAGACTATGAGAGGTGTCAGCTCACCTCCGGGCCGCTGCCAAGGCACCCGTGTATCTAACACAAAAAGACATGCATAGAGTGTAAAAAGTAATTTCCCCATTAGGAGATTTATAAAGTGGATCTTCATCTTTTTCTTTTTCTAAGACCAGCAGAGAAGGCCTTGGTAGCCCTGACCGCCCATCACTGCGTGAATCACAGCCACACCCAAACATTACTCCGGGGATTTATAATCAGCTGTCACAATACATTCATGAATTCACACAACAAGAAAATCAAATATTTTAAAAATAAATCCAGGAGTAATGGCTGCTTTCATCTCTGATTTCTTAGCAGTGACTTTTGTTGAACATCTGATGGTGACTGATGTAATGTGAGACCTCATTGTATCTCAATGTATTATAATGAGCCTGAGACGGAGCCGTCACAAATACTCCTAAATACAGAACTACAATGACAGTGACAAGAGTAATGAAAGATGAAATTGTATTAGAAGCATAATCTAGATTAATTATGCTTTGTCCAAGACAGATATTATACCTGCTTAGTTTGTCCTTCAGAATCAGAACAAATAAAATGTAGTTAAGGTGATTGTAAGGTTCTATTACTGCCCTTTTTGTTTATTCATCTTTTATTGAGGTGAGGCCCAATGAGACAGCAAGTTCTATAAAGTTTTTTTTTAAATGTAAGTAAAGTTAATGTAAAAAAAAATCATGTCCCTGTTACACATCTCTGTCTCCCACTCTGATATAAAGCTAGAGGTATCCGTGTATGAGTGTGTGGTTGTGAGAAACAGAACTTCTAAAGTAGTGAATGCTCAAAATTGAGCCCCAGAAGTGACCAAAACACTTACTTAGGGACAAAATGTTAGGGCAGGGCTTGATGTCTTTAGTAAAATATTCCTCCTAGGATATTCAAATCTGTGAGCAATTTAGAGCTACAGAATTGAGAAGTGGTATTATTCTAAAAAATAATACCAGAAAGCTCTGCTAGCTTTCTGCCTGAAATTCTCTGTTAACTGATTTATTCCTTCTCCCTCCCCAGTGCCTCCTCCCACTTTCCCTCGACAGAAAGTTAATTTTCAGTAGCAGTCACTTATTTCCTGTCCTTTAATTTTGTCAGTGGTTTTTGTCGTTGTTGTTGAAAACCTTCCTGTGAGATTTTACTTCATCAAAAAACTCTCAGATCTCTTCCAGAGGAAATTCCTTCACCTCTAATGACTGATGATGTTGTATCTGGTTAATGTGTCTGCTTAAGAGAAACTCAACAAAAAGTTATACGTCTTAAGATGGTTCTAATAGATTGGAACAGTCGGGTGCGATGTTGTGCCAAATAAATAGATGTAAAACCAATGTTTAAGGTCAATATGATTTACTTGGTAGGTCAATCTGTGCAATGGGAGTGGCACGAACATCAACCCTGGAGAGGTGATGGAGGGCCATAAAACTGGAGACATAGACATAGACACCACCATACTGAAAACACTTTGTAAGGCCAAGCACAAAAGTCAGTTCAAAATCCAGGAAACAAGTAAAATCTAAAAATTGTCCATGAACCCTGAAGAGTACGAAGTGTGGGTGACTAGAGATGTTCTCTTTGACACAAGGCTCCGAACCATGCCCCAGACCTGGTAGGGTTTTTTTTCTTCCTGAACCCCTGCTTCGAGGCCTGCTTCAAACGTGGAAAAACCACGAATCTGACGACATTTGAACCACTCAAGTGGTTCATTCACCAGGTGAAACAGTCAAGGGGCTTTGATAATTTGGCACGGATTTTATGTGTTAAGATGGATAAAACAGCACGGTGTGCTGCCTATCGTGTCAATACCTTCTGGATTGATTAGATTAGCTTTCGGCTTGCTGACGCCTGAGCCCTATGAGGCCTCATTTGGCAGCGAGATCTAAACTGAGTTTAAGTTGGTGGAGCCTGATTAGAGATGGGGAGCATGTGGCTGTAGAAACACAGGTGACTGGAATGAGTGGATTGAGTGGGAGTGAACCCAGACTGCAGACAACAGGAGGGAAAGCTGGAACTGGGACCATGACAGTGATGTGAAAATAGAGGCCTTATTATTTGTATGAGTATATTTATATTCTTGTACAATCTGAACGCTACTCAAATCGGTATTGACCCGATAGGCAGCGCTGTTTCATCCATTTTTAGACATCCGGGACTCACCGGTGTTTCAAGTGCCTGCCGATTGATCCAAACCAGTAAACTGGTTCAACTGGTGAATGAACCAAATGGCTGTTTCAGATGGTAAATGAACCATTTGACTGTTTCAGATGGTAAATGAACCACTTAACTGGTTCAGATGGCATCAGTCATGTGGATTTTCCAGGTTTGAAGGAAGATCCGAAGCACTGATTCAGAATAAAACCTACCTAATCTGGGGCGCCATGTCAAAGATAAAATCACTAAATGAACTTAACTATGGGATGTTTCACAGACCATTTGCATTAGGCTAAAGCTGTTGCCAGTTTTGCAGGTGTAACAATCAGTTTGGTGGATTTTTGCTGAACCAGAATCATTTGTGTGTGTGTGTGTGTGTGTGTGTGTGTGTGTGTGTGTGTATGGCCTGTGCGATAATTACTGTATATTGTGATATTAGAGTGCAAAAAGGTAATTTCCCTACAGGGATAAATAAAGTATTCATTATTATTATGAATAATAACATGAAATTTGTTTGGCTTCATCTTCCCGTTATTCTTGTTTGACTCTGATTATTTTCTTTATTTTTATGTAATTAAATTATCAACAACTTCAAAACGTAGAGGTAATTTGACTGAACCATGAAATCTGGCTTTCACTCTTCTTTGAACAGATCTGGTCACAATTTTTTTTACACGTTGCAATAAACAGAGCTTTTTCTGACCTGATTTGGTAATATGTGTGGACCCAAATCTCATTTTAATACCATGGGTTAATCTGAGTTGGCTTCATGAATACTCAGATAAAAAAACCCAACAAAACACAAAAAAACAAAAACAGAATAACAAATAATGGCTAAATCACACAAGACATCTCAAGATTAATTTGCATAACAGGTGAACCAATGTCTGTCACTAAAACCCTGCTTGTTTGTGCTTGCAGATACATCCTAATAATGCTTCCAGTGCAAACAATGTCTTGTGGTGACAATATAAATAACGACAATGTTGATAAGTAAGGAGCAAACTGCATTTCTTTATGTGTCACATTCTCTCTCTACAGTATGTTCATGTCACATGAACCAGCCTGCAGAATCTTAAGTGTAACAATCAATTTGATGGATTTTCTGAACCAGGGGTAAAACAAGGCATAGATCAGAGGATTTAGACAAGAGTTAAAATAAACCAGAATTATTATGAAGGTAAAAGTTGAAGCATCGAGCATGGAGTCCTGACCAGACAGTACGATACAAAAATAAGGGCAAATACACATTAGAAACACAACTACAACAACACCGAGAGTAATGGCTGCTTTCATCTCTGATTTCTTAGCAGTTACTTTCACTGAACACTTGATGGTGACAGATGTAATGTGAGACCTCATGGCTCGAGCCTGAGACACAGCCACCACAAACACTCTCATGTACAGAACTACAATGATAGTAACAGGAATAATAAAGGATAGAAACAGATCAATAAGTCCAGAAGCATAATCAATAACAAGTACACACTGCCCAATGCAGGTGTTAAACCTGCCTGGTTGTTTCAGATTGTCCTTAAACCGCACAGTGTGAAATATTAAAGAGAGCATCCAACACAGATAAACAGATATTTTAAGTTTTTTGACAGAGATTTTGGTAGAATAATGTAAAGGGTCACAAATAGCCACATAGCGGTCAATTGATATGAGAACCATGGTTCCTATCGAAGCAGAAGTAAAAGTGTAGTCAATAACATAATAAGTAGCACACATGCTGTCACTGAAAATCCAGCACCCATCTATGACAACAATTAGAAGCAAAACAAGGAGTCCCACAACGCAATCAGAGACAGCCAGAGAGAGAAGAAGGATGTTGGTAGGGGTGTGCAGCTGCCTGCAATAAACAAATCATTTTTAGTATCAGTTATTTCATTCACACATAAACACGAAATAACAGCACCAAAAAAGCCACATACTTAAAGTGAGAAATGGAGATGATGACCATTAGGTTCAGGGTAGTGGTGAGCAGAGAGATGGAGGACAGTGTAACATAAATGAATATGGATGCAAAGTAAGGACGATGGGTCTTTCTGCATGATGTGTTGAAGAGATGCGGAAAGCAGAGTTCAGTTCCCTCCAGAGTTGCCATCACCAATGTAAGGAACACATGAGCTTATGCTCAGCACTGGACACCATTTTATCATTCTCATCCCTGGCCGACCCCTCCTCCTATTTTGAATGGCCTCATTCTCTGTAAGGAAAAGCTAATTGACAAAGACAAATTATGCAAACAATCAGGCAGTTCTATCATTTTTGGTGAGGGAGTTGCAAAGATTCTCTTTTCAGTTTATTTAAAATGGAATATAATACACGTATTTAGAAGATTTTCATTATTGTTTGGACATTTTGCGTTTGATTATAGAACAGCAGAAGGTACGCTGTATCGGCAAAAGTATTTGCTTGCCAGCCCTCACTCAAGGAACTCAGACTTTAGTGGCAATCTATTCGTAAACCATAGGATTTGTTATGATGTTGGTCCATCCTTTGCAGCTATAACAGCTCAACTCTTCTAGGAAGGTTCTTTTAGGAATTTTTGAAAATTCTTCCAGAAGACAATTTGTGAGGTCAGACACTGAAGTTGGATGAGAAAAACCTGGCTCCACTCGATTTCATGCTAAAGGTGTTCTCTCGAGTTCAAATCAGGACTGTGTGGGCCAGTCAAGTTTTTTAACACCAAACTCAGTCATCCATGACTTTATGGTCACTGCTTTGTGCACCGATGCGTAGTCATGCTTGTACAGAAAGGGACCTTTTCCAAACTGTTACCACAAAGATGGGAACAGGAAATTGTCCAAAATGCGCCACGGACCGGTTTCATCTAAGACAATATTTTCACGGACCGGCCTGCATTGGCTCAATAATCGTTAATGATGCCAGGACATCTGTAGTATAATAATAAATCATCCGCAGTGTTTTTATGTAAAATGCAGACATCAACAGACAATAAACAACCTTTTTTTCATAAATTGATAATCAACATCTCTGTAAACAAAATAATTGTGGGAAATAACTATATTAAAAATTAGATTCAAGTGACTGCACTGATGAGGTTTATTTAAGCGACTTACAATCAGTGCATTCAACGTAGGAGAAATACTGATCATTTCCAACAAAAGGGTGAATAAGTCAATCAAATAATTATAATTACAATGATGAGAATTAGTGGATGTTGCCCCCTGATCTAGGGGTAACGGAGACAATGACACCTGAAGTGTGTTCTGGACGTCCGGTCTACTCTGCAGTTTGGTTTTCTTTATGGTCACTGCAGAAAATCCCGCTTCACAAAGACAGGAGGTTGGAAATGGAAACAGGGATTAAGATATTTTTTTGGGCGATCTCAAGATAATCTGCCTTGACTTTAATCTAGAATACTGGACCGGTTGTGGGTGCTTAATTTAGGGGTAACCTGTCACGTGACTGAGACCTGTCAAGCGCGACAGACGCACGCATTCGTCTGTGCGTCATTCTGCACTGATGTCACTTTTCATTCGTATTACTTGTGAAAGTAGGGCTAGATCACGTGTAGAAGCTTATGAGAAGAGGTAACTTTTAAATTTCAATTCCTCAATCGAAACATTTGCTTTAGTGACATGCTGCAGCACCTCTTTAATGGCCTAGAAGTAAAGATCTACCAATCAAAGTTAATTTGCCTTTTGATATACGTAATGATACAGGAAAAAAGAGAGAAAAGAAATATCGTGAAAGGGTAAAGATCTTTTCGGAGAACGCCCCAAGAGTGAAGGGAAGTCAAAGCAGAAGATTTCAGTCTGATTGACAAAAAAAAAAAAAAAGCTCAAGAATGGGGCAGGTTCTGTTCATAGTGTGTCATGCCTCTTTGGCTGAATTTCTCCCAGGAGATACTGGATGGATGAGAGTAGAGAACAGTTATCTCAGCTGTAAAGAGGGGTTTGATGTCAGAGCTACAGTAGTGCAGCTCTGCAGGCAGTCATATCCTCGTCTTTCTTCTTTGATGATGGAGACACTGAAAGAAATTGAACTCTGTTATCCTCAACTCTTTAACACCTCCTGTTTGAGGCCGAAGCACGTACCCTCTGAGGCTGTGATGATTTATATTCTGCTGTCGTCCATCTCTCTGATCACCATAACTCTAAACCTGCTGGTCATCATCTCCATCTCTTACTTCAAGTAATACATTATTAATTAACATGGGAAAATTAATGTCTGGCAGGAAAAAAAATAGCAATTTACCAGGTCTAATTATGTGTTGATTTCGGAAAACTTTGCATTTACATTTTACTTTAAAATTATGTCTACCAAATACTGCAATAATTCATATTCATTGTTTCAATGCAGGAAACTCCACACTCCCACCAACCTTCTCCTCCTTTCCTTGGCAGTTTCAGATTTCTTCGTTGGAATCCTGATGTCCTTTCAAATTCTCCTGACAACTGATTGTTGGTTTCTCGGTGACCTCATGTGCGTTGCATATAGTGTTTTGATGTACAGTACTCTCTCTGCATCAGTAGGAACCATTGTGCTCATATCAATTGACCGCTATGTGGCTATTTGTGACCCGCTTCATTATTCCTCTAAAATCACTGTGAGAAGAGTTACAATCTGCATTTGCCTCTGTTGGGTTTGTTCTATTTTTTATATTACTCTCCTCATGTACAATAACATGACTCAGAGAGAAAAATACATTTCCTGCATTGGAGAGTGTGTGATTGTTATAAACCACATTGCAGGAGTTGCTGACATTATTTTGACCTGTTTTGCTCCTGTCACTGTCATCATAGTTCTGTACATGAGAGTCTTTGTGGTTGCTGTGTCTCAAGCTCGTGCCATGAGGTCTCATGTTTCAGATATCAAAAATTCAGACAACGCTTCTGCTATGAAATCGAAAATGAAAGCAGCCAGGACTCTTGGTGTTATTATTGTTGTGTTTCTGACATGTCTTTGCCCATATTTCATTTCCTCTCTTCAAAGTAAGGACAGCTTCTTTAATGCTACATCTTTGCCCTTAGAAAATTGGTTGTTCTCTTTTAACTCTTGTTTAAACCCAGTTATCTATGCATTTTGCTATCCTTGGTATCGAAAATCTATGAAACTCATTGTAACATTTAAGATACTGGAACCTGACTCCTGTGAGGCTAACATACTTTAGAGATTATATAGGTAAAGACATTATATCATGTTGCGTTACTTATGACACTGATTGTACAAACACAATCATTTGAATGAATGTAAAATACGCGAGTTAACTGCATAAAGCACATGTAAAAGAAGTCTACAGACTCTGTTATTATGACACACTAGTTTCCGTAAGTTGGATGCTGACCGCATGTGTCTTATATATTACTATATTGTTTATTTTGATCATTACCTCCGACTCAGTATAAAACATTGTGTTCATGTCAGCTGAACAATATATGACTGTTTGTTGACCCTTCACACTGCTCATGTCTAACAGGAGAGGTTTCATTTTACAGCTGCCACACTGTCAAGTACTGAGTCTACAAATAACAGATGAATACATTCAGGACTCCTCGTGTCATTATTATGTTTCCGACTGAAGCCATATTTGTGTCCCCCTTTTCTTCAAATACTACACTGAAAAATATTGATCATATTACAGTTTGAGAGGGCCCCAAGAGGAGTCCTATTGATTTAAGATGAATTAATATGTACAAAAGGAAAAATCTAGAAGTCATTTTAATGATTAGTTTATTACGTGTGAGAATTCTGTTGAAACCCAATATTTTTTCTTCCAGCTTGATCTGTGTTCTCTTACTAAAAGGAATCCAGATACTAATTGGTTTTTATTCAGTCAGATTTTATTTTCAATTCTGTAGTCATTGTTTCTTTAGTCAATAACTTTTATGATCCTTTCCCGTATGATCCTTTCATAACACTTGATTTATATATAATCTTAAAAACCATGGTAAATACAGGGAGTCAGTGCAAATACACACACACACACACACACACACACACACACACACACACACACACACACACACACACACACACACACACACACACACACACACACACACACACAATGTGTGTGTGTGTTTATATTACTGATATGTTTATATTACTTTTAGCTTTGAACATTATTTGAGCTGTTTGATAATCATCTATGTCTGCAATTTTTGTCATGGGTTGGATGGTGTGAATTTAAAATCATGTTAAACATATTACTTTGGCAATACATAATGCATACTGAAGTTGGAATGATACAGAGATTGATGATGATAAGATTAGCTTGGCCCCTGCACAAGGATGACATGCAAATTGGTGAAGCGTCTAACATTTTTTGAGGGGGGTCAGTAGCTCAGTCCACTAGGTCCATTCAGGACACCTGATAACTGCTGAGCTGAGCAAGTCACCACCCCCTTCCAAGTTGGTCATCTTGGCGCACCAAGAACTATCTGGGGCTAATTCATGCCTAAAGGCCATGTGTCTGTGTGTGTGTGTGTGTGTGTGTGTGTGTGTGTGTGTGTGTGTGTGTGTGTGTGTGTGTGTGTGTGTGTGTGTGTGTGTGTGTGTGTGTGTTTCGGGCCTGTAGACACATAAGAGATGTGGTTAATAATTTAATGATCCCGGTGGGGGATTAATAAAGGATGGTTATTATTATTATTAAGACGGAAACCCAATATCCATAATTTATTTCCAAATCAGAGTCCATAAACCACGTAACCTGTTCAAACAACTGGTAGGCAAAAGACAGAAAAAATCAGACTTTGTCAATATGATGAATCATCAAGCACTTGAACCAGTTGTCGCTTCAAGGAGGACAGGAAGAACATAACTATGACCAACATGAACAGTCATTGGCAAAGCCGTTCTCTCCTTCTGCCAGGCATACTCACCACCCAGTAACTTTAGCTAACATAGGACAAAGAGTTAGGCCTGAGTACCTTTCAAGAGAAGGGAGTTGACTGTGATAGAACGTAAAATATGACTTTAGGTATGAGGCATGTTTTTTTTTCCCTTAGGTTAAGCAAACTCCATGAGATCTCATGTAACTTCCATCACAAATTCAGATACTACGTTTGCTAAGAAATCAGAGCTGAAGCAGCCAGGACTCTTGGTGTTGTTGTTGTTGTGTTTCTGACATGTCTTTGCCCATATTTTATTTCCCCTCTTCCGGGTGAAAACAGCTTGTTTACTGCTGCATCTGTGCCCCTACAGAGCTGGTTGTTCTACTTTAATTCTTGTTTAAATCCAGTAATATATGTTTTTTGCTATCCCTGGTATCGAAAACCTATTAAACTGATTGTAACATTTAAGATTCCTGAGCCGGACTCCTGTGAGGCCAATGTTATGTAGTGATTGTCTCGGTGATGACATGACATCATTTTGTGAAGATGGGTCAAATAGTTGTTTAAGTGCTTACTGTGCCACTGAATATACTATGACAATAACGTGAGTATATGTTAAATATTTCACTTCATTGTATAAAAAAAACAAATATACAGACTGTGCAATAATGAGTCATCTAGTTACTCATTCTAGTATTGATGGATGCTGAATTTTCGATGACCTCATGTGTCTTATATTAAAGTTTCGTTTTCACTGCTACGTTTGGCTCAGAAGGAACTTCTCTATTCGTGTTAGGTGAACACTGACTGTTGACCTTTTACATTGCTGTCACATGGTCAAGTATTGCAAATCAGAGATGACTCCAAGACAGGTATTATCAGACTCTAGGTGTTATTGAGTTTTTGATTCCAGCCATACTTGTGTTTTCTGTCCTTGAAATGCTGCACTGAAAATATTGATAATATAACAGGAAAAAAGGAGTCCAATTTTTTTAAACTGAAATTTATATATGTATATAAATTGGCGTGGTCCAAGCCACCTCAAATGGCCCACTCAGCCCTTTCAGAATAAATGCCTGTAATGCAAAAAAAAAAACCAGCAAGAAAGCTGTTGGGTCCCACCCCAAAGCTGACCTACATGCAAAATGCAATGTTTAATTCCTCCCCCAATTCTGACCTGCCACAAGCTCTTTCCATGGCATCTAGATATTAATGAAGGGCAGTGTCTGGATCTTTTGCCCTTACCTCCAGTGCTATCTCGAAAGTCGGCCCTCTCAAGTTCTCAATAATCCTCTTCCATTCTTCTCTGTTGGAGCAATCACATTCTTTTACCATACGTTGGGCTTGCTCCCACCAGATGTCAAGACTTTCTTCACGAGCGTGTGTGGGGACGATGCCCGATAATGCTTCCATATTCACCTTGTGATGGTCGCATGGACAACTGAAAGAGCTCCCCCATGGCTCGTATGAGAGAATCTGTTGAACCAGACCCAGACTGACCTTGGTTTGCCTTTTCATGATGCACAATTTTTCCACTCAATAGTTTTAATGGATTTGGAGGAATTCCTATCTCAATTATAATCTGTGGTTGTCCTCCCATAACTGATTTACTATCCAGTGGAATGACAATGAATTGGTTTACTACCATACAATGGACAGTTTAGAATTCATCTATTTTAAACAGGTGCACCTAAAATAGTGATCATGAATATTTTTACAATTACATCAGACTTTTTTGATTGATGTATTCATTTTGAATGTGAAAACCAAAATTATAATAAAACCAAACATTCAAACATAAGATTTAGAAATACATATTTTAAAGTGAATAAGAAGTAACACATTAATTCCGCCCTTGCTCCTCATCTAAGCAATAATATTGACAAGCTTATTGTAAAATTGTCTTTATGCTCATGCCTGATAGTTATGACTTCGTATTAAAACCTTAATGTAATTATATATATATATATATATATATATATATATATATATATATATATATATATATAGGGCGTGAGGCGGGGGACACTCCCGGCACGACGCCAGTGCACCGCAGAGCCACACACAAAGACACACAACCATGCACACACACACTCATTCCTACGGGCAATTTGGAACGGCCAATCAACCTGAAGCGCATGCTTTTGGAGGTGGGAGGAATCCGGAGAACCCGGAGAGAACCAACGCAGACAGGGTGAGAGCATGCGAACCCCGCACAGAGTGGGACCCGGACCCGGGTCCGCCGTGTTGTGAGGCGGCAGCGCTAACCACTGCGCCACCGTGCCGCCCCTACATTTATAGTTATTTCTTCTATTTTTTTTTTCTTCATGTTTCACAGTCTGTTCCCCAAGGAGCTCACCCGTTTTTTAACATGTTCTTCAACACAATCAACCTTCTTGATGCACTGAAGGCAAAAGGGCTGATAGAGACTGGAACCCTCTTGAAAAATATGGTGTCAAAGGAGTGCAACATCATAGGGATAACCCTTCAAAAATAAAGTAATAGGCATCAGAGATGATAGTTAGACAAAGCCCTCCTGATCTTATGGTTGGACAGTGGTTAGACAACAAGCCAGTTACCATGGCATCTCTGCCTATGGCACTGAACCTCAGGACACACTCAGAAGATGGTCTGAGAAAGACAAGGTGTCAGTCCCACTGGCGCTTGGGAGTTTAGCACCAACATGGGTGATGTGGACTTGGTTGAACGAATGTTGAGTTTTTACCGGATGGCCTCTCGCATTTGGAAATGGACAGTGCATGCAGTTTTCCAATTTTTTGACCAAGCAATCCCCAACTCCTGGGCTTGATCCTAATTGCCAGTTTCAAAAGTGGAAATCTCGGCCAAAATCCAAATTTGAGACACTATGAGGCAATACACCTTCCACAGATGGTGCATGAAAACCTTGCATCAAGGTGTTGCAGATCCAGCTACAAGAACAGGGCACATGTAGTGTTTCCTTTGTGTTTCCAAGAAGGAGAACTACTTTGTGAAGTATACGTATATTATACCAAATAACGCAAGGTACTGCAATCAGGGTTCAGTTTCACATTTGCGTTCTGATGTCTACTGTGGACGCATACTGTCGTCAAAGTGCAACAAAGAAAAAACCCCAGAAGGGATGTTGGACAGTTCTTTGAAAGTAAACGTAAAATCATTCTTACGTTGACTTCTTGATGTTCTCCCCAGGACTAACTAGTTGCCATGAAGGTTCTATTTTATATGTACGGCCTTCCGATATCTTAAAAATAAAACCATTTTTCTCCCAAATGTTTTCAGTGTTCTACAAAGGTTGGGTAATTGCATCAAAATTAAATGTTTCATATCTTTTTAAGTGTGTATTAAATATGAATGTTTATTGTTTCATGATTGCCCCCTCACCCTGTTTTTTTTTTTGACAAATCCTACCCTGCATAAGTCAAACTAACATTAGCAGTCATGGCCAAAGGTGTTTTCTCCTTCTGCCAGACATATTCATAACTCAGTAACTTTAGCTAACGTAGGACAAAAGGTTAAGCCCGAGTACCTTTCAAGTACCTTTAGTTGTGAGGCATGCTTTTTTTTTTTTTAGGTTAAGCAAACTCCTCCGCCCCATTGATTGCAGGGATTGGCTTTACACATTATGACTCAGAAAAAGATAATTGGTCCTTGAATATGGATCGATGGGATGGAGTTCAGAAGGGTTATATCAGCTGTACAGAGAGGTTTGGTCTTAGAGCTTGCCGAGCACAATAGTCTGTTCTTTCCTGTCTGTCTTAACTGATGATGGAGACACAAGATGAAACAGAGCTCTGCTTTCCTGAACTCTTCAACACTTCCTGTAGGAAGCCAAAGCACCCACACTCTGATGCTGTGCTGATTTACATTGTGATGCCCTTAACATCTTTGGTCACTGTTATTCTTAACCTGCTGGTCATCATTTCCATTTGCCACTTCAAGTAATCTTTGGTTTTATGAATAATATCCTTTGAGAAAATGTTTATTATGAACATTGAAATTTGATACTGACATTCTTTTCCTCAACACAGGCAGCTTCAGACTCCCACCAACCTCCTCCTCCTCTCCCTGGCTTTTTCAGATTTTTTTGTTGGTATCATGATGTGCTTCCATATCCTGATATCAGATGGCTGCTGGGTTCTCGGTGACATCATGTGTGCTTTATATACTATATTTGGATTCACCACCACTTCTACTTCAGTAGGAACCATGGTTCTTATATCAGTTGACCGTTACATGGCTATTTGTGACCCTTTACGTTATTACACAAAAATCACTGTGAGAAGAGTTACAATCTGTATTTGCCTTTGTTGGGTCTTTTCTATTATATATAACAGTCTGTTGATGAATGATAACCTGAATCAACTAGACAAATATATTTCCTGCTTTGGAGAGTGTGTGATTGTTATTAGCTACATTGCAGGAGTTGCTGATATAATTTTTACTTTTTTTGCTCCTGTCACTGTCATCATAGTTCTGTATATGAGAGTATTTGTGGTTGCTGTTTCTCAAGCTCGTGTCATGCGGTCTCACATTACATCTGTCACACTTTCAGGCACTGTAACTGCTAAGAAATTAGAGCTGAAAGCGGCCAGGACTCTTGGTGTTGTTATTGTTGTTTTTCTGACATGTCTTTGTCCATATTTTATTTCCTCTCTCCTGGGTGAAAACAGCTTGTTTACTGCTGCATCTGTGCCCTTACAGAGCTGGTTGTTCTACTTTAATTCTTGTTTAAATCCAGTAATATATGTTTTTTGCTATCCCTGGTATCGAAAATCTATTAAACTCATTATAACATTTAAGATTCTAGACCCGAACTCCTGTGAGGCAAATGTTTTGTAGAGATTGTCTAGGTGATGACATGAGATCATTTTATGATGATGAGTTAGAGGGTTGTTTAAGTGTTTATTGATGCCACTGAATATACAATGACAATAATGTGAGTATATGTTAAATATTTCATTTAATTATATAATAAACATGTAAAAGAAATCTGATTATGAGACATCAGTTCCCGTAATAGTTGTATGCTGGATTTTCAAAAACCCCATTTGAAGTTTTGCGATAGTTTGAATGATCATTTTATTAAAGTGTGACAATTCTGTTGAAATCATGTACATTTTCCCAGTTTGTTTGTTATTAAAAGGAATCAAAATACTAAGTTGTGTAATTGGTTGATTTTGTTATGATTCTACGCTTTTCATTTGAGATTGTTGATTGTTGTCTAAGTCTTGATTTATCACAACACAATATTAGGTTTCTCATGTGTGATGATGATGGTGGTAGTGATGATGATGCTCATTTGAAAATCACAGCATAAAATCAAGACTCATCAGACAATCACATTTTTTTTTTAAGGTTACACATGTTGGGTATTCTGCTGGTCATTATCCTAATCCATCACTTTGAGTAAACATTTTCGTATATCCAAAGGCCTTAAAGCAAATCCACTGGACTTGTACAAAGTTCCATGGAGATATTTCACCTCTCATCCAAGAGGATTCTTCAGTTCTGGTGGGGCTTGATGTTCCCTCGGTCTTTAACCTCTTTGAGGTGTGGTCAGTGCTGTTCATATTCCAAAAAACATTATTAAGACCCACCTGGCTGCCCCAACGATGGTCATTACGAATAGCATGGAGTGTCAATGGTAGTCATTCTATCATGAATTTCAAAGACTGTAATTAAGCCCTCATATGCTAATGATGGGCAATAACATGATGAGTCAATCTGCTGAGTAGTTGCACAATCGTCATAGTAATGTGACAGAATGCAAAAATTTGTGGTGGCTGTTTCTCACACTTCTTCTGACAGAAAGTAAAAATTGGCTTGTAGGATGTTTAGTTGCAATGAGTAGTTGCTTATAGTAGTTTCTTAGTTGCAATCATGTCTGGAATTTGCTCCAGCCTTGGTGAGCCAGTAAAGGATAGGTGCTTCAGGAAAATGGATGGAGGGGGAGGGAGTGCAGAGGAAGTATATCAGCTGCACAGAGCTCATCGGCTTCTATTTTTGTCTGTTTTCTCTGATGATGGAGACACAAGATGAAACAGAGCTCTGCTTTCCTGAACTCTTCAACACTTCCTGTAGGAGGCCAAAGCACCCACACTCTGATGCTGTGCTGATTTACATTGTGATGCCCTTAACTGCTCTGGTCGCTGCCATTCTCAACCTGCTGGTCATCATCTCCATCTCTCACTTCAAGTAATCATGAGATTCACAATTAACTTTTAGAATGTGTCTATTGAACATTGAAATATAATGCTACACACATGATTTCTTTCTTCAATGCAGGCAGCTCCACACTCCCACCAACCTCCTCCTTCTTTCCCTGGCTTTTTCAGATTTCTTTGTCGGTATTATGATGTGCTTCCATATCCTGATTTCAGATGGCTGCTGGACTCTCGGTGACATCATGTGTGCTTTATACAGTATATTTGGGTTTACAACTACTTCTGCTTCAGTAGGAACCATGGTTCTCATATCAGTGGACCGCTATGTAGCTATTTGTGACCCTCTACATTATTGTACCAAAGTGACTGTGAAAAGAGTAACAATCTGTATTTGCCTTTGTTGGTTCTGCTCTGTTATATATAACAGTCTTTTAATGTATAATAACCTGGAACAATTACACAGATGTATTTCTTGCGTTGGAGAGTGTGCAATAGTTGTTGACCACAGTGCAGGAGTTGCTGACATTATTTTGACCTTCTTTTTCCCTGTCATTGTCATCATAGTTCTGTACATGAGAGTTTTTGTGGTTGCTGTGTCTCAGGCTCGTGCCATGAGGTCTCACATTACATCTATTACACTTTCATGTACTGTGTCTGCTAAGAAATCAGAGCTGAAAGCAGCCAGGACTCTTGGTGTTGTTATTGTTGTGTTTCTGACATGCCTTTGCCCGTATTTTATTGCCTCTCTTCTAGATGACAATTTTATTATGTCTTCTGTGCCCATATACAACTGGCTATTCTATTTTAACTCTTGTTTGAACCCAGTAATCTATTCTTTTTGCTATCCCTGGTATCGAAAATCTGTTAAACTCATTGTAACACTGAAGATTCTTGAGTCTGACTCTTCTCGGGCCAAGGTGCTGTAGAGACGTGTTGGTACAACTTATTTTGGTGCAAATAGATTGAAGTGTTTTTAATGGTTAAATGATATGACTAACTCAAAATACAAAATTTTAATAAATGCAAATCATGTAATTCAATGTTGTATGGAACATGTCAGAAAATCTAAATCGATTGTTCCTGAGTTATCAAGTCACCATATCTTGTATCATATGGATGTTGAATTCATGCTGATCTAATGTATGCTTTATTTAATATTCTAGACTTCATGAGTACCTCTTCCTTAAATGAAACCATGCTGCTGATAACAGCTGTATTAAAGATTCTTTGTACCTTCATAGAAACAGTCAGTGGGAATGGTGGATGCTTTACATGCAGCTGTGAAAAGTGGTTGTGGAGTCGGGGAGTCATCAGATTCCAGAAACAAGAGAGGGCTGGCAGGGGGGCTTTAGATGGATGGGGGGGAAGCGTTCTCATAATGTTTACCCTTAATAATTAATTTAGGTTCAACTGATTATTCTTGATGATTTAAAGTTCTGCATGACATTGGAAAAAAGTATGGATAAAGTTTCAATGCAAATAAAGTTTTGTTTTGTCCAAGTTTGAATTGTTGAGGTGATGGCAAATGTTGAATGACGTGGTTAGGCTGTGCAGTGCTCTCTGGGTGTAACACAAAAACCAACATGCTGTATTTATTATTGATATTCGGTCTTCAATGATAAAACAATGAAATACATTGATAAATCAAATATGCTGGGACTTAATGAATCTTAGACCGGCAATTTCATTTATTCATCATCTGATCTGCTTCATATGATTTTTGTGGGTCACAGGGGTTGCTGGAGCCAATCCAAGCAGACAGGTGGGGACACTCTGAGCATGACCTCGGTGCACTGCAGAGCCACACGAAAGACATTCGCACATTTACACTTATGGGCAACTTGGAACGATCCATCCATCTAAATTTGCATGTTTTTGGAGTTTGGAGGAAGCCAGAGAACCTGGACAGAACCCATGAAGACCCGAGGAGATAATGCATCACATCCAGAACATTCTGGATGTGATGCAACAGTGCTACCCAATGTGCTACTGTGCCGTCAGAACAGCAGTTTGATTCAGAAAATACAGCTGTCTTTCGGATTCAAAAACACAAAGAAGTAGCAGCATATTTTGAACATATGGAATTCTGTGAAGTGTCCCCTGGGGAAGAGGTTAGAAATTTACCAGATCTTGCTGAGATATTGATGAAACAACTTACCAAACAATCAAGCGCCCAAATGACCAAGCAACCAATGATAATTTCCCCACTGTAGGACGAATAAAGGATGATCTTATCTTATAGATTCCATCCCAAATAATTCAGCTTTTTTTGCTTTTAAAGTAAAAAAATGAAATCCTACCATTCCTGACATATTGAATCAAGAAAGCGCTGAAATGGAACTTGTGTAACAGAGTGAAGCACGTGAAAGGATCTACAAAATCAGCACTTCATACCCACAACTAAAAAATTCAACAACAAATGATAAAGGAAAATCTTGGCATTTCTTGGTCTGAGAAGGATTGCAAAGTCATTTTTAAGGCTTTGGGACTACAGCAAAATATGAGGAGATTGAGTCTCAAAAGAACAAAAATAAGAATAGTGATCAACCTTCTGGTTTACTGGCCAGTCAACCAACATAAGAGCTCGTCACAGAAAGCCAGGAACAAAATCCAATTAACTGCGAGCTTTACTAGCCTCAGTAAACATTAGGTGTTTATGACTCCACAGTTTAATAAAAGTTTTGAATCACTTTTTACATTCAATGAAAGGAATTATTATCTGAAAGTCTTAAAGCAGTGTATTAAAACTGGTTTTTAGAGGATGAGTATCCTGTTAAAATTCAACTTCCATGGCTCTAACTGATGAAGCAACTATGCTAAATTTGAAAAGGAGAGACATCAATAGATTTAAATTGGATAAGAATGAAGACATAGCTGTAGGATTGAGGCATGACTTCTTTAGGATGAGCCATTCACTTCAGTACATGTGTTTCTCCTGGGATTGTTCTGGAGTCATGGTGACCCAGTGAACGAGTGGTTCTAGAAAATGCATGGACTGATGGGAGGCCAGATGGATTATATCACTGAGGTTTCATCTCAGGCAGAGCTCAGCTCCCTCTCCGTTCTTGTGTGTTTTCTCTGATGATGGAGACACAAGATGAAACAGAGCTCTGCTTTCCGGAACTCTTCAACACTTCCTGTAGGAAGCCAAAGCACCCACACTCTGATGCTGTGCTGATTTACATTATGATGCCTTTAACTTCTCTGGTCACTGTAATTCTTAACCTGCTGGTCATCATCTCCATCTCTCACTTCAAGTAATGACTGCTGTTTTTAGGTTTAGTTCATACATGTGTTTGTTATTTACCACACAGTTAATAATAATGGTGATTCTCTCTTTCCTTCACTGCAGGCAGCTCCACACTCCCACTAACCTCCTCCTCCTCTCCCTGGCTTGTTCAGATTTCGTTATTGGTATCACAATGTGCTTCCATATCCTGATTTCAAATGGCTGCTGGGTTCTCGGTGACATCATGTGTGCTTTATATACTATCTTAGAATTTACTACTATCTCTGCTTCAATTGGAACTATGGTTCTCATATCAGTTGACCGCTACGTAGCAATTTGTGACCCTCTACATTACTTGATCAAAGTCACTGTGAAACGACTCACAATCTGTATTTGCCTTTGTTGGGTCTGTTCTGTTTTATATAACAGTGTTTTAATGTATAATAACCTGGAACAATTAGACAGATATATTTCCTGCTTTGGAGAGTGTGTGATTGTTGTCGACCACATTGCAGGAATTGTTGACATTATTTTGACCTTTTTTGCTCCTGTCACTGTCATCATCGTTCTGTATATGAGAGTGTTTGTGGTTGCTGTGTCTCAGGCTCGTGCCATGAGGTCTCACATTACATCTATTACACATTCAGGTACTGTGTCTGCTAAGAAATCCGAGCTGAAAGCAGCCAGGACTCTTGGTGCTGTCATTGTTGTGTTTCTGACATGTCTTTGCCCGTATTTCATTTCATCTCTAATGGGTGATATGTTTATTACGACATCATTGCCTTTACAGAGCT